>NC_072450.1:25157468-25325619 GCF_027596085.1 Anoplopoma fimbria
TACTTTATGGCTGTTGCCACTTTGTTCAAAGATTTGTTTATCTGTGAAATGTCACCTCATAATTCATCAATTAAGAAATGATAAATTTCTGATATGTGCATTGAACTTGGATGTTTTTCAGGTATATGAGGCTGTAATAGACACTAGCATGGGCCTCATGATCGATTGTGGACACGGAATTTTTTTTCTGTGACAAAAGCTGCATGGATTTTCAGAGAGAAAAAAAACAGAGACTATTCCAGCAAATCACCATGGCAACCTTTTCTACATCTGCCTAAATGCCATCTTAGTTTGAATCTTACTGCTGTGATGACAGTTGTGCTGCAATACCAATTGGTACAGACTGTCATTATTGGCTTGTTTGTCATGCCATACATGAACATGGCATTAGTCTGGCAGTTTTAATGCCTTGCTCTAGGGCCAGTGCTCTCTGTACCATCTGTCAGCAGTTCTTGTCATTCAAGCCACATCAGGGAAAAACATCTCAGTGGGTCTTACAATTTTATTTTTTGTCTCTATAGCAACAGCCCAGAGAGAAAGAGATGTGTGCTTGTGTGTGTGAATGTGATGTCTATTGGTGGTAATTCTACCATTGTAAGAGAAGAGCTGCAAATGTTAGATGTGTAGAAGTACATTATTCCCTTCCTCATTTTATACTTCTTTCAGTGTTTCCTACAGGATTTTGTGTGACTGTGGTGGACCTCAGACCCCCTAAGGGGTCCTGGTACATGCTCCCCTGGAAATTTAAGAAAAAAACAACTTTGTTCTCTTGTAGACAGTGTTGTGCCCTAGCAGTGGTGGAATGTAGCTCAGTACATTTAGACTACTCAAGTACAGTACTAATGTTTTGAATGCAGAACTTTTAGCCTACTTGTACTGTGCCGGGACAAATCTGGCTATGGCAGCCTGCCTCTGTGTTGGTAATCAATAGGTAACGCTGCTTCCTTAGACTACTACCTCATTCCCTGCCAACCAATCAAGATATCAACTAAGAATAACACTTAAAGCTGGAATGATACTTCTCCTTTTGGGTGTTGTGGTTATACTGGAGCTGGAAATAACACAGTAAGTTATAAACCACTAATGCATTGTCTGTTCAAACAGTTCTTATTCAAAACTTGCCGATCGCATGGCCTCCCCTCTTGCTGCTTGCTGCTTTTTTGAGAACCACTAATTCTAAAAAACTTCACACTCAACGCTGCACTTTCTCGAGTACTCATCTATTCACCCACCATGTGTGAAGTCAATCTGATAAACAGTTGTTGAGAATATTGAAACACAGACAGACTGAGACTCCATCCATTTGAGTTAGATTTAATGTCAGATCTGCTTCCACACAATAAACGAGTCATGCATCTTCGGGAAGTGAAGTGCCTTTATTATGAACTAACTCCAGAAGATTATTGTCATTATTGATTTAGATGACTTACATTTTTGGGGTAATCATTACAGACATGGGCGAGGACTAGAGCCTGTGATCTATTTTTTTATACATTTCTTTTATTTGTATCATTCTTTTGATCCTCAGCCTTCTTTTGCTTTTATTTATGATAAAACCGATATCTTACTTTTATGCTATATTTTCCTTTTATTTAAAAAGGTATCTGGCCCATCATTGTTGTTTAAAATCATGGTTTTCCTCATCAGAGGAACACAATAAAACAACCACAATTGTGGGATTCTATATGAATTCCACAGGACATGAAGGCTGCGAATGTCCTGAAAAGGAAAAAAGTTATTTTCTATGCCAAGATCCACATTATGTTAAAACTACTAGTGAAAACTAGTCATTCATATAGCTGCCTCATATGGTGGTGGAGTTTAGTAACCATTAACAAGGGAAATTTCCAGAATGGGGGAAAACACAGTGATGACATAACGAACCATGATCACGTTTTCTGACATTGTTGGTGAAAATATATCAACTCTATCCCAGGCCTTACAGTCCACCTGTCAATCTTTTATAATTTAACCAAAAAGATTTAGGTTTGGTTTGAAGCACCAGATGCAGCAACTTCCCATTAGATTTGATAACCTCAAATAAACCAAACTTTATTGAGTTGATGGAGGCCATTCCGTTTAAATGACAACGATTGTCCAAAACATGATGGTTGCACATTTTCATAAATGTTCCATTTTAAACCTGCTTCATTCAGATTTTTCACAGCACAGTCCCTTTTGTACACCACTGCAGCTCATAGGCTGCCAAGCTCTTTCTTACAGCAGCAGGTGATTCATTCCGAGATGGGAATGTTAATTCAAAAGTTCTGGCTCTCACATTTCATATCAACCTGCAATGCTACCAAATCCCAGCAGCTTTCTTTTTTCTTATCAAGCTATAGTGACTACAGTGCACGTTGCCACCATATTAATTGAAAAGATAAGGATTGTGTGTTAAGTGTTTGCTATAAAAAGAAAAAAACACAGATTGGGACTACATTATTTATGTGTAATTAAAATTCATGCGCTTCCATCTCCTTGAAACACCTGAAATTGTTAAATATTTTAGTGAATGGGTGTATAAATATAGCCAGTTCACAGGTTTACGTGACCCATGCTGCTTGGTGCCAGCGTGGGATTTTTCTTCCAAATCAAAATCCTCCTCTGCTCTTAGTTAGCGTTTCCTTCCCAGGACCCTTCACATAACGGTGATTGCACATAATCATATTTTTGCATAGATATTTGTTCCTTCTATTGTCAGGGGGTTGTGACCTCTGGCCCTTGACCTCCTAATCTTTAGTATTTGTGATTAATTGAAGAAATTAACGATTCTTCCACTTCCCTCCTTTGATCGATTTGACTAATTGTGTCGGATAGAGCTTATTAAAAAAGTGTTTAAAGGCACTATTTCTGGGTTCTATTTGAAAAGCTAGAAAAATGGAAGTGAGTTAAGTTCTCAAGGATTCTTTATCTTGTCCTTGACAAACTACACTTCACTACAGTACTGCACACATTGTGAAATTCAAACCATTTTTAAAGAGCGAAAGAGTTCATATGAAAACTGATGAGGTAGGGGAGGTCTGTTGGATTTCCGGAGTATCTCATATTCATGGTCGTCTTATATTTGGACCAATGTGTTATTCTCTTCTCAGATGAGGGAGAGGAGAACTTTTTTTTTAGTTTTTTTTATGTAGCTTGCCACTCGGCTCCGAAGGATGAAAGCAGAGTCCTGTATATGTCAGACGGCACAACCGGCAGGGCAAACGCTCCACTGACAAGCACTCTGTCCTACTGCTCTGCCAACTCAGGCAGAAAATGAAATGTCTTTCTACGGTCTGACCTGCTGTCATGTCTGTCATCTCTAATTTCTTACTCCTTATCATCTCTGTCTCTAGCTATTTGTACTGTATAAACCAGCCTCAGCACTTTATTGCTTTATTATCTTTGACTCTCATTGTACTTGAAAAAATGAGAGGCTGATTGATCTTTGCCAGTTAGAAATACTCTCATGCTGAGTTACCATCATTATATGTGAAATAAATAGTTCTTTTGTTGTCTCTCACTTTGGAGCTATCGCTATTTTTGTGACACTTGAAAGTAATCTGGTGCAACCAGACCTCCATCTCATCAATCTCATGACGGTTTGAAGAGACTTGTTAAAAAAACAAATGGATTTAAGCACTTTATAAATCGAGTGGATTGGAGATTAAAATGACCCTGTATTTTTCTGTGAAATTACAATTAAGACCCCACCTTTGTGATTTTTTTTAATTTATTTTTTGCTCTGAAGTAGAACAACATCTCGCTGCCTCGTCGAGGTTGATGAGACACACATTACAAGATTAATCTGCGCTGACAATGACTGAACGAGCAGGGAGCAGACTTAGAAATAAGTACACAAGCCACATATAGAAAACAATTCTCCATTTATTTCATTGTCTAGTAGCTTCTGTAATCAGAAGTGTGGCACTCTGAGAGCTGCAGTCTGTAGATCATGGAAGAAACACAGGAAAACATAGAGGGAGTGGGTACAGAGAGAGGAGAGAAACAGTGATAGAAATAAGTTGACGAAGGAAAGGTAAGAAAGGAAAATGTAGAACCCCAACATCAGAGAATGAACAGGACTAACTGGACATTATACTGTAGAAGAAGGGTTAAGCACAAATACATTTTTTTTTTTCCAAAATTCCATTTATCCACTTTGATGAGAAATATAATTACCTGAAATTTGTTATTTCTAGCTAAATGTTATCAGCCCAGGGCCCTCAGTTATCAACATTGTACAGAAAAGGTTCCAAGTTCACTCAGTTGAACAGAAAACTACACTTGCATAATTAAACACTCAATTTAAAGTGTAAACCTTTTTATAAAATTTTTTAAGTGGTGCTGAAAATGTCATCCGTTGCTGGGTACGACTGCAGCAGCTCAAGAGGTCTCATTAGATTCTAACACACTAAAATGTATGTTTTTTTGTACCCACATATGAAGCTTTAGCAGACTTAATTCAAAATAAAACTATTCTCTCCACTTAAATATGATACTTAAAACATAAAATAAAACCACATTGTTACCTTTCTTCCTGAAATTTGTATGCAAGGATGGTGATACAGTACGTAGGGGAGCCTTTGCATTGCATGCAAAAGAAAACCAAGATGCAGCATAAATAATGCAGAGGTGCAAATCCACATGGCTTAAGTATGGCAGTATTTGCATGTGACTTATAGCATGAAGGTAACAGAGGACTCCCATATCCATAAACTGTACCTTTTGTGGCTTTTTACAACCAGTATCACAAAATATGACAGATCAGCCTTTGCTATTTTCTACCCAGCAAGGAACTGAATGCGGATGTTGTTGCTTAACATCAAAAGACTATCAAAAAAACCTGAGATATGAGTCAGGTTTATGCCTCACATGTGCTAAATCCATTCAATGCAATGATAGAGAGAAAAGAGAAAGAGGAGCGGTGCACATTTAAAAAGCAACGCTGACAACATCATCACATGTATGACCAAAGTCATTAATGTGACAGTAAAATAGGTAAAGAATGAAATATTACACCCAATCCACAATTGATTTGGTAATTTCTATTTCGCCTCGCTGAGATGTGCATTGCATACTAATATGCATGCAGCCTTTTCCTGTAATATTCATAGCATTGTTTAAAAAATGCACTGAAATTGGAAAGCAGCTATTTTTCACAGTTGCTAATTCATGACCTGTCAGTTCCATCCCTCTGGAAGAGTTGTGTTTCAACCAGGATATAAAGACAGACCTACAGTACATCAACAGCTTCGACACATAGACGCCAGCACACCGATGCTTTCCCTCCATGCGTTTTTAGGAGCTAATAGGGACCAGTATCACAAATAACATATATTCAACTTGCACAGAGAGGAAATATTTGATGACATGTAGTGCCGTGAATGCTGGCTTATGGACCTGAAGAACATAAAAGTAATCAATGTCTAAGAGGTGCCTTTTGATTTTAACTATCCAGTAATGCTTAAATGCATTTGTTAATTAACTGAGGAACATCCTGGGAGAACCAAGTTAATACCCTTACTGTAAATCCCACTTTTCACCTGAAAACCATTGCATGCAAAATTTTCACCGTGTTGATAAATGAGGGCCAAGGACTCTATCTGTGCTGTCATTATGTAAGTCACAAATGAAAGGTCTGCTCTCTAATGCTATGTCGATCTGGGTCATACACACAGCACAGAACGAAAAAGGGTTACAGAATACATTACAGAAATGTAGGTATAGGCGCTGGGCCAACTAACACATCTTTTCAAGGGCTTTGTTCCTGTTGGCCAAACTGGTTTCTGAGTTGCAGCAAACCAATTCTGAAGGTGGTCTTGGGTCTCTGTACTGGGCCATTATTTGTTAAGTCTGTTTCGGAACGCGCAGCATCTTTACCTTTGGGTAGAAACACATCAAATACCTGTTTACTGCAGCTGACTTTATCCCGTCCCATCCCATCAGCCCCTGGAGGAACAGTCACACATGCCCTGGCACAGACACTGGCAGAACCCGTAGACCAGGCAAACTGTGAGGCTCGATGGCACCAAGCTAACACATACAATGCCCAGTGTCACCCTTTGGATCACCAACAAGTAGATTCCTAGAGGCAGAGAGCCAAAGTATAAGAAACCCAGCAGCCAGACCAGGATGCGTGGGACATGATTACAGAACTTGGACAGGGCGTCCTGATCAGCCGGCCCATTGGAGCCCATCGATACCGAGTCCAGACTCTGCTCGGCGTAGACGTCAGAGCTGCCGTTTCGGCTCGGGGAGTGCTGTGAGTCCCCCTGCACTTCCATTATAGTGATGACCAGGCAGTTGGAGGAGTCGTGAGACGGGCTGGAGGAGGAAAAACCCGTTGGAGTCAGGACCACCTCCCTGTTGTGGTCGGAGCTCCAGGATTTGTCCCGCATTGCCAAGTGGGACATGATGATAGCATCGTCAGGGAGGGCTGACACCTCGTACTCTGTGACCTCAGTCTGGTGTCGGCAAAAGGGGCAGGAAATGAAGCCCGCCCCGTCAGCGATGTCCAAGATCTTAGTGAGGCAGCGAACGCAGACCCTGTGCAGACAGTCCAGGATCTTAGGCTTGCGGTTGTGGGCATTGTAGCGTTGGTAACAGATTTTACACTCTAATTCCTCTGGTGGAGGACAGTCCTTCTCCTCCAACTCAGCCTGAGCACTGCTCATCTTCAAGTCATGTTCTGGGGAAGGCGAGAGAAATATAAAGAGAGACACATTGAGAAAAAGAGAGTTAGAAGGAAAATGGTATATAGTCCATCATTACACTTTAAGTAGGACAAAATTGCATTGGAACAAGTTGATGTTTATGGATACTGTGATCTGCTGTATCCCTCCCCAGCAGGGAAAGGTCAGGGTTTGCCTTCTTCTCTGGCTGCTTGTGCTCTCTGTACTAGGGTTGGGCAATCGCCTACAAGCTTCCATCGTCCGATAGTGCCCCTTAGCGATCGCCGATAGTCGATGCTAGCCGATAGTGGGGGGGTGGGGGTGGGCGCACGCAACTTTTTTTTTATAAAAAAAATCAGCGTGAGCCTCCGCTGATTTAAGTTTCGATACGTCATGTTACACAAAAATGGAGGCTATCTTAGTTAGTAAGACGAAAAAAAGTGACATGTGCAGCGGGGTGTGATGTCATTTCGCCGTGCGAGCAGAGCGGTAGGTTTCGAGCCCCCCCTCCCCTCTCCTCGTAGCAGTGAGTGAATACGGCAGGTCAGCGCTACATAGTGTGTTTCCACCTGTGCCAGATAACTTCAATTACAATTTGCGGGGCTTTTTAAGTTGTAAAAAAAAGCCACCACAGCGCCATATTTCAATTTTAAGATCAGTGATCAATTTTTAATTTTTTAATTTTTTTATTATTAAAAAAATTATCGCCTTTTTATCGGCAACTTGAGACGATCGACGATGGAATCCATCTATCGGCGATAGTCGATAGAATCGACTATCGGCCCATCCCTACTCTGTACGTGCTGGTGATGAATGATTTATGGTTTGGGAGTTGGATCAGGGTGTGATCCCAGAGCCCTTTGTGACATAGCAATAGCCAGGGATGCTATTGATCTTGGGGGAGAGCTCCAACATTTCCTGTTGGCTCAGTAATTTCCTGTAGAATGCAATACTGTTGAAGGTCTTTATTTAAATGACCAGCCCCTGAATACTTTAGTTTACTTATATGAAGATAAAAAGCCCTTTTTTATCTCTTTATTTGATCTGTTAGGGAACCCGACTTTAGAGCAATGGAATTTCTTTGGTCAGTATAAAGAAGGGCTTTTTAACAATCAGTGCTTTAGTTAACATTAATCCATGCCTGTTGAAATTGAGGTCAAAAGTTATTATTACAAAGCTGTTGGAAGAAAACACACAAATGCAAAATGCAACTTAAAAACCATCATTTGCCATTCATTTTCCTAAGCTGACTCAGTGATTTCACCCAAGACAAACACCAACCAATTGTATGTGAGCCCCTGAATTAAGATATTTGCAAATACTTAAAGAGTCTTCGCATAGAAGATAATTTTTACAAAACAATATATAGCAGAATAATAGAGGCATTATTATTGATCAGATATTACAGATTTCAGCCCCAAAAATTAGCTTGCAACTCCTGAGTTGCATAATTAATGGCGAACATGAGACAACTCCAATGATCAGTTTCCTCCATGGAGGAACAGCAAGGAACTGTCAGTCTTTATTAATAAGGTCAAATAGCTGCAAGCATGAATCCATAGACACCTAGCATGAATAGGAATGAGGTTGAGGAGCCCCAACCTCCTGCTCTCCGCCCCAGACCGTTACTGTGGCGGATGAGATCACTGTCATCTTCAGGTACATAAAAACTTCTTTTAAGATTTCAACATCTTCATAATATGAATTTAAAATCAAATTGAATATATAAAAAAATATATAAATAAACACAATAATTAATTTAAGTATTTATATAATCATGTTTTAAACTGCTATTTTACATTGCCCACTCTTTTTTTAAATTCGTTTTTTTACTAGCTTTAGATTCAACATTAACACATGTAAGGCTTACAAACGACACAGACACATGCTCTCTTACAAGTAGCCTAAATCTGCCCCTACACAGCCGATGAGAGAGACATGCGAAGTAACAGGAAATAGGACTTGATAAGAGCTCCTGAAAGCAACTAATCAGGCATTACTCTACAGCAACACAATTAGCTCTGATATAGAAGAAAATAAGATGAAATGCTTACTACTGATGCATAAACCCAGCTAAGATTCTAAAGCCTAAAACCTGATTCATCCTCAGTTTGTGATATAAAGGTTTACCCTCCCGTATGAAAAACGCCTGTGGTTTGTAATAGTTTGAGCACAAAGCACAGAGGCAGTGGTTTTATTCTATCAGCTCACTGAACTTGGGAGACCAAACATGCAAGAATTAGAGGATGGCAAGACACGATAAAAACCAATGCAAACATTCTGTCATGATATATTGACTAGATCTAGTTCCACCATTACTGTCACGTTTTTGTACCGCTTAAAATATATCTGAGCCACGATGTGCTCTCAGATAACTTGCTACCAGAGGTGAGGGCCTGAAACCCCATTCTTTAGTAAAGCCATGCTGTGGATTTCTTATAATGTCCCTGAGGGCTCTGAAATAGCTGGGATCCCACATAAGGGAGGGTCAAGCAGCATATATGTCATTTTAAAATCTTAAAAATTACATATTCCCAGGTCAACTTGGAAAATATTAATCAGGAGACTTAATTAGAGGCACGCTCTGCTCCAGCATGTGACATAAATCAGCAATGCACTGTGCTACATGTTGTATTCAATTAAATATTTTTTATTAATCATCTCATTAACCAAGTTACAACACAACTTTTTTTTAATATAAGAACAATTTTGAAACCTCTTATTGCTATTTATCATATAGTTGAATTATTTGTGTTTTATACGTAGATCTATTAAAATTGAATCACGTATGACTATTACAATGAACATCATTTATTTGAATGCTCTCATTTCTTGAAATAGCATGCAGCAAAAGATGAATTATGAATCCCAATTTTATACAGGTAGACAAGTACAGTGGTTTCTTTTTTTAACCCACTAATATTCTTGTTGGAACATTGCCACCATATGAATTTGTGCTGAAAAGTCCCCACTGTGTTGGTTGGTTTCACTGTCAATGGTGCCAGGAGCAATTGACAGGAATGAGGTTAATTGGCAGGTACTGTGTCTGCGGCTGAGTCAACAGAGGTAGTTACAGGAAGTGTCCCAGAACTCTCGCACCGTGACAGTATGTCGTTCAAGCTACCCATGAATAGAACCCGCATTCCTCTTATTTTTAAAGTCTGCTAAGAAGTTGAAGTACATGTGCATTCTGTCGCATATCACCCAGACGTGACTATCAGCAAGGACATGGTTGCAGCAGAGTCTGAAACAGGCTTTCCAGTCCTTGTCCAGGTTTAGGTTTATTTTTTTCAAAATAAGTATGATTCAATAAAGGTTTAATAAAAGTTAAGTAAAAACAAAAAACAGAGTGCTTCCGAGAGCTTCAGCTGCAGTTACCTCATTCCTGTTGTTACTTCTTACTTTACTTTACCTCGTCATTAGAAAGTCCCCCTTCCGTCAGAAGTTGCTATATAAAGAAAAGCCAGCCATTCATTCATTCATGACCATGAAATATAGATTGAATAGGTGGATGTTGCACTGGCAGATGCCCAGCAGGCCTCTCTGTGACTTGCTGACTGTTAAATATTTCAGCCAGCAGTCTGTTGCGTTAAAAAGCCTTCTGAAACATGTCAGACAAATGTCAGAAAGAACCAGCTGCATCAATCCCAGGGGGAGATTTCCCCTGGCGTCTTAGACAGATAAATGCAGTAATGAAAGGGCACTGCAGTGGGATCGTGCAAGAGAAAATCCAGCTCCTTGTTATGCAACATGCAACATGAATTTACCGTATTTTCCGCACTATAGGGCGCACTGGATTATAAGGCTCTGCGCCAGGAACTTCTTGGTCGTCCTCTCTTCCTTTTTCCTTGGGGGTTCCACTTGGCAAAGATTGCCTTGTTACATTTGAGGCGGGTTTGCAGTATGTCCTATCCATCTCCAACGTCTTTTGATGATCTCTTCCTGAAGCAGGTCGCTGGTTGGTTCTTTGCCACAGATCTTTGCACTCCAGCAGAACTGACTTTACATTGGTGTTGAAGATCCGATCTTTGTTGTGATGGTCCCTTGAACTCAGATGCTTAATGGATGACGGAGTATTTGTCAATGAATGGTCTATTTTCGATCTTTTTTCATATATAAGGCGCACCAGACTATAAGGCGCATTAAGCGAAACAAAACAGTCAGTCAGTCAAACTTCCTCCACTTCCGTACCATCGATTCATTAACGTTGAATTCTCTCGCAGCTGCTCTATTCCCATGTTCTACTGCGTGACTGACAGCCTTGAGTTTGAAGTCCGCGTCGTAAGCGTGTGTCTCTTGACAGGAGCCATGTTGGGTCCTTATACACACACACTGTAATATTATGGTGAAGCACAGTATGTATTACTCCTGACGCTCCTGACTACGGTAGCCGTAATGCTGCTGCGGTGCGGCTTTGTAGTTTACCAAAGTCGTACTAAAACATTTTGACAGAGCGCCGTGTACCACACAAAATCGCTTCGAGGTCAGTCAGCACAACCAGAATTAATCCATATATAAGGCGCTCCGGATTATAAGGCGCACTGTCGTTTTTTGAGAAAATTAAAGGCTTTTAAGTGCGCCTTATAGTGCGGAAAATACGGTACATGTGAAGGTTTAGATTATAACAAACATTTCATTTTTTCCCCAGAAAGAATTGTGTGTGTCCTCAAGGCATGGCAATGTCTTTCTTATCTTGTAAATGTTTCTATTTTTAGACTTTTTGAGACATTAAAAAGCATTAATGGCAATTTTTTCTTCTTTTTGTGCTCCTTTATTGTTTCATTGCTACCTTTTAATGGCACATTACTGCAACCAACTGTCAATATAACCGCAGTTTCCAGTAGAGCCACGACCCTGTTTATCTATTTCACACCTCTAGCAAAACTGTGTACAAAACAATCAAACCTGTGCATGTCACACTCTCAATCATTTGTTCTACGCCAGGTGCCAGCCATTCATAAATTCATTTTTAAAAGCCAATTTAGAAGAGGCGACAGTCGGCAGTGAAGTGGAGACAGGAAACAAAGGGAGAGAGAGGGTAAGGACGTGCGACGAAGGTCCTCAGCTGGAATTAAGCCTGTATCCATTTGACTGTAGAGGTTTTTCATATATTTTGAATAAATTGTCATTTGCATTTTTGTTGGTAGAGCTAAAACACTGCGTTTTGAATTGAATAATTACATTGCAGATTATGACATTCCGAGGTTCAACCTAAGTGTCCAGTGGGCCGCTCTGGTTCTAAAGAATACCGTGATTTTCCATTCTTTTTATGCTGCCAGATCCTCCATTTCTCAACATTGCATTATTTTCAGCACAGCGTCGGAGGGTATACGAACACAATCCGCAACAGACCCATGAGGAATCACTCTCATAGCCCCACAGAAAAGAAAACTTAAATCAGAGCAGTGTAGCCTGTAGGAAATAGACTGGGGCAAAACACACACATTGCATCTGCGAGGTTGCTCATAGTTCTCTGAAGGGATATTTTGAGGTTTGAAATTTGGATTACTGCTCGCTGCCAATTAAAGAACTGCAGCTGGCAACCAGTGGAGTGATCGTTGTGTGTTGATTAACAAATCAACCACTCTTTGTCTACTAGTCACAGCAGTGTAATAAACTCCACATGGAGAGTGAAGAGAGATAGGACAATGCTCTAACGATGTACTTATGAATATACACGTTCTGACTGACTGATCGGTTGCTGTCTGACTGACTAGTTAATTGTTTGGTTTACTGACTTATTGACAGATTGACTGACAGACAAACAGTTATGTTGCTCTGCTGTGGACTGGAGGAGGAGTAACAGGGGAGGAGATGGACTGAAGCTGACATTAAGGATCTGATTGGAGGATAGTTGGTGGAGTCTTGATGCTAAAATAGAATTTAATTGTGTTCGTGTTCTCTATAGTAATTATAGATTTGGTTACATCTTACTTTGGCACACGTATAGGTTATTTCATTGCTCTCTGGAAGACACTTGAGAGTTACACTTACTATATTGAAATTCCAGTGAACTGTTCTGGAGATGGCCGGGTAAACTGGTCTGTGTATTGATTAGGGAGACTACTCTTTACCCAGAGAGTGTGTTTTGAAGTGTCCTTGAGCAAGAAAAAGAGGTCAACCTTCACTAGACATCTCAGATATTGCTGCTAAGTGCTTATGCACTTATTAATCATTTAGCCATTAGAAGAATTTTGATTGATTAATGCTATCATTTAAACGGTTAAAAAAAAGAAGAAGTAAAAAACGGTTAAAAAAAGAAGCTCTCAAGTGAGCCTGTCGACGTTGTCACTAACTTCAGGGTTAAACCCCTTCACTTTAATTAGCAGGTAATAAGACATAAAACATGGGAACTTGGCTCGGGTCTTGAGGAGTTGTGTGTGCACACTGTGACAACTATAATGTCACTGATAACTTCATACTTAACTCAAACAAGGGTTGTCAGGATTGCAATACACAGGCGGAAACCCTTGCAGAGTTACGTAATGCCAGGCAGACACACAGTCGATTAACAGTTTGTGATCGGTTAATAAGGGTCGGCTATTGGTTGGTCATAAAAAAAAAAAATCTAAATTAGAGTGATCCCTACCCCTGTCCAATCTCATTCTTGCGTAAAAAAAAACGACATAATGGAGCACAAATGTATCCTTTGGGAACATCGGAACCTGCCCCTGGGACTGCATTGCTGCGGGTAGAGCGGACGGCAGCTCCTGCTCGTTAATAGTTGTCTTTTTTTTTACGGACGGCTGTAAATTTAGATGGTATGGAACCAGTGGAAATCTAATCCCAATTTCTTTGGAGTGTATGGCTGTGCAATAAAAATTGCACCTTTTTTAAATGCAGTCTTAAAGCAGTTGTGGTTAAGAGATTTTACTAGATAGTGAAAGATAAACCTCACATCTCACTGCATTATCTGGAGCACAGTGAATGAACAGGCAAAGTGTGAATCAGCATTAGCTGATTATACAATAACATATTACATTATAGCCTTTGTGCAGCCCAAAAATAGTTTGTAGCCTACACAGTGCATTGGAATGCAACCACCTTGGTATTCATCAGTTGTGTCATTGCTGTCTAAATCCCTATTGAGCATCTGTTGGACCAGTTGCTCTATGTACGTCCATCCCCCACCTCCATGGTGGTATTACTGCATAATTGTTTGTTTCCACATTAAATCAAATGCTAAATACACACATGCAGTGATAGCGAGACGTGCATTTTAAAGAAGAACGACAGCATCTGTCTTTTCAGCAAGGGCCCCAAAACGACATGTGTTATGAACAAGCAGCAAAGCCCTCTACAGGCCTTATTGATTATGTGGAGAGCAAATCTTTTTATAGGGCAAAAGATCAGTGTAGAGAGGAGGTAAGGGTAGATAGTGGGTGAACAAAGCACCAGGCTTTAACAACAGAGACCCCTATCAGTTTTCCATTTCCAACTGTTTTCTAGTTACCTCGTTGCCTAACCTTACCAATTTGGTTAATTATTGTAACCATGACAACAAAGGTCCCGAGCCTTAACAAAGTAGTTATTCTTCCCCAAACCACAATATTGGCCCTTCCCTTGACTAAGTGCTTATTTTCACTCAAATCAAATGTTCTCCAAACCTTAATCATAGCTATGTCACATCGTAAAACTGATTTATTAGTCAACAGTGATTTGTAACTGTTTCGATGGGCACTGACAGATTATGTTGTCCTGGCAATTGGGGCATCAGATGAGAAAATATGTTGTTCCCAAGGGCAATTACTAACAAAGCATTTTGTCATTAGATTTGAAGGGCTTAGAACATTGTGTACCCCTGCCTTTGAATCCAGCTCCATTAATGCTGTTTTGTAGCTGAATCTGAGCTCTCACAGGAGGCTGAACCAGAGGAGAACTTACCCACGGGGAAATCAATAAGTATCACCTTGACTTATTCTACAAACCACTATCAACAATAAGTCGATATTTGTAGAAAGCAAAAAGTGCTTTGATCAACATATTTTGTCGTATAATAGAAAAGACCTTGATCACCAAGATGAAAGCAAGTCTTGAGCAGCGTTATCACAGTCAGAAGCACAACATTGAGCTCCAGGCGCTCTGTTGCATCTGCACCTTTAAAGCCAAAATTACACAACAGTCAATACTCATGCATGGATTCTGGCAAGACGAATTCGATGGAACACTGTGTTTACTACAAGAAAAATAGCTTTGAGCTGGCAAGTAATACTGGTAGCTTGGTGGGTTTAGATTTACAGTCTTACCGTTAGAAAACGTTGAATGTCTCCATGCGATTAACAGCAAAACAGTGGAGGATCTACCTCCAACAGCCTTTTGACTGACAGACTTTCAGCAGGAACTCCACAACACATACCACACAGAGAAGCCCCTAATGCACCCACCACTTCTAAACTCCTAGCTGGCTGCATATTTGTGTGTGTGTGTGTGTGTGTGTGTGTCTTGCAATTTGTAAAACCTCCCTTTTATAATGTAGATAGCAGGCAAGCTGGGACACATGTCCTCCCCATCCCAGATGTTCTCGGCTCCCCTGCCTCCCCCTCTCTCCTCCTCCTCCTTTCGGTGTGGATTGTTGATGATAGCTTTGACCTTTACTGTCAGAATATCTGCTTGGTGAGGCTCCTCTCAATTATACGATTGATCCAGAAGTTGTGTTCCTGCTGCTGTTGGCAGATCTTTCATCCTTGTCACAACAAATCAGTGTAAACATTTCCGTGGTTAACTTCCTTCATTAAAAAAAAAAAGACAAACATTAAATTAAAACATTTTAAAATACACTTTGTATCTTCAACTGTGCTGTCTAGACCTTTTTACTACTATTATTTATTTGAACCTAAGGGTTTTATGTATATTTGATTGCAAGTAAGCCATTTACATAATACCCCCACTTCAGATGTTTGCCATTAAAAGATACAATAATCTTTAATGTCTAGATCATTTGCCTTACAAACCAAACCACTTGCCCAGAAGATGAAATCTTAAAAACATATTGCTTTCATCATTTCAAGTCCAGTGGTCCCTCTCTGTCTGAGCTAAAATGGGATTTCTCTTTTTATTCCAGAAATTGACAAAAGTGGATTTGTAAATTTGATCTACTTTTGTTGGAATCATACTTCTGCAAAGATACATGATGAATACATTCAACTGTAATATGTATATTCTCTGTTAAGCTGCAGAACCTACAGACCAATTTGGCTTTACAGGAACAGTGTTGTTCCTTAACTTCATTGTATTCTGTCTTAATCACCAGGTTACACTGTGATCTGTGGGCTCTAGATTCTATCTCTATCTTTTTAACCTACTTTCCATGCTGAATCAGTTTTCCATCCTTGATATATCCTTTAAATGCATGTTGTTCAGCCGTCTGTCTGCTTCTCTCTGAAATTGCTTTTTCAGAGAAGTTAGCAACAGTGTGGACTCCATGTTAGCTCTGACAGCTTGACGGAGTAGCAGCGGGGGGCGAGGCTTAACGAAGGGTCAATTGAGGCCTCTCTACTCCGCATTCTGCACAGCTTTTGAGCTGCTTTCCTTTAGACAGATATTCAGGCATTTTTCTCCGGCCCTCAGCTGTTACAAGGACAAATGTGTGGACCTAAAATGATGCATCTGACACTTACAATGTTCTGTCAAAGTGTATTTCATCACAAGCAGCAATTACTGTATGTCTTGGGATGTGGCTCAGCTCTGGAAGCTCCTTGCTATAAAATGTAGGCACACAGGAGTGTGTAAGGGAGAAAAGTGAGCAGAACAGAATCTGCTGAAACACCAACACAGGTGCTAAGACGTTCACATAGGCTAGTACCAACAGGATGTGAGTACAGGGATTGAACCAAACACAAGTTAATTGATCCAAAAAAAGGAAGGAAACTGAATTATTTAAGGCAATTTATTTTGGGTTTCCAAAGCTATTCTATTGATTGAAACAGATTCTATATTCTGTTTGGAGGCTTCTTGTGCGTGCCTGCAATCCGCCGGGCTCAGCTGCACTGATTTCAGGCTGTGACATGGCCGCCAGAGGTTATCACAGCCACTCGTATCTACGTATTTCTGTAGCGATGCATATATTTTGCATGTATCAGCCCATTTGGTTTACGCCTAGAGCATAACTACTTTTTCCGGTTTCCTGTAATTATATTTCCCCGCAAACATGAAATAATTTGGATGTGTATTCCCGGGATTCCAGCTTCCCCAGGATTAAACCCTAATAAGCTCTGTTTGCACTCTGGAGCACTGACATACAGAAAGTAGAACAACACATCTGAGCAGCGGTGTATGCACTAACAAGCTGCCAACAAGCTCTGATCTGCAGAAATACACAGCATAAATGTAAGACGAGTGTAAAAAGATTCACTTTGTAATTCTACATTCACCTCTTAAATGATAACATGATTGTTTTATTTGCTTGCCATCCAACAAGATATTTAGAAGAGTACTCAAAATCATGTATCACGTGCCCAAGGAAACCCATTTTTTCAAGTTTGCTTTTGCCTTTACGACCAGAAGTTTTTTACACACCTGAGTAGGAGAGCTGAGATAATCTGATGAGCTGTGGGCTGTGTTGTCGTCCCAGTTCTTTACCAAGGGAGGTGCATTTGTGTGTGTGTGTGTGTTTGTTTTTGCTGGTACAACATCCTCATGCTCTGAACTTTTTCAAACCAAGCAGACAACGAGGCTTACTTCTCTTGCTTCTGTCACTACACTAACCCTCTACTGTAGTTATCCTTTGCCTTTGCAAACCAAGCTCATCACACCGGTGGACTGGCTCATACTACGTACTACAAGAGCTTCACTTCTCTGCAAAGGTCAGAGATTTTTAACCAAAAGGGCATGACAGCGGAGTCTTGTGAGAGGTGGCAAATCAGATCTTCCTCGACATTGAGACATTCAATGCTGTTCATCAGTAGCTTAGCAGGAAAAATGTAATCATTTCTAACCTTTCCTGAACCAAGAGAAGATACCTGACCTCCCTGCGTCACACTCTGAAAGATTTACATATTGAAAAGTTGGAGCTGCACCTAAACACACAGGATTCTTCTGTTGGCCACTGGGAGATGTCCAGTATATTTATAGTTTAAGCCACTGGGAGCCAACCAGCACAACCACAGTGTTTTTTTCTGTTGGCCCCTGGGAGCTTAGTATTGCAACCACAGCCTTGCATTCTCTACCACTGGAAGCTTTTCCACTGCATGGTCCGCCTCGACTAATATCACGTTTGGTAACCGGTCCTTTTTGCTAATTTGGGTTCCACTACAGATACTACCCCCTAAACCTGCACTTTGTCAACGTAGTATAGGCCTTCGTAGTGTACAGTGTAGTTTTGCAAGGTGCCATTTTTTTAAATATGGGTCGAGGGAATAAAAAAACGATATAGACGGTTGCTTGGTTATTCAAAAACTGCGTGTTTGTTCAGGATGTTTAAGGCTAGTGGTGTTTTTTTCTCATACAATCAGTAATCTGAAGTTCTTTTACTCCACCTCCTAGTACTGGCTCAGCTTGCTTGGAACCTTGACTGAGGTGGTTTTAAAAATCGCCAAGTACTGTCCACAACCTTGGCTAATGTAAAACCAAAAAAACCCAGCAAGTGAAGTTCAGTAGAGCTTAACTACGCTCCCATTCATTTTTTTATTAGATGCAGTAAAACGGGTGTAGAGTCTTCCTGCCCTATTGAACTGCTTCATTACCTAATGACGCAAGACAGCCAATCTCAGCCGAAAGGTCAGTTTGTTTACTCATGCACTGATGCTTTATTGCTGAGAGAATGGAGGCATTGCTCTAGGGAATTTAAACATTTGGATATGTGAATTAATGAATCGGATAAAAGGGTATGGTGTGGTTATGAGGTTGTGAGGTGTTAATTAGAATAATAGCAGGTTGATGGGTAAAAATGAGTGGAGGGTGTTTATACAGTAGCCTTTAACACAAGCTCAAGATTTACTCTGCATTCAGACTATTACTGTAGCAGCAGTTGTTGGCTGCAGCACAAATTGTATTTCAGCGTGAGGCAGGACATATGGCAGCCCTGATACATTGCCGGTTTCAAACAGGTGGTAGGACCCAGAAGATATACGTCAAATAGCATTTTATACGGACAAACTATATGAACCAGATGACTGGACTTTTTAGAAAATAAACGGAGTAAAGTTTGTTCAAGTTCAAGCAGAAAACTTGAATGTAGTGCTAGTCACTGCAACATGCAGTATATCAAACGCTCTCCCACAACATCCACCAGCAGGCTCTAGGTTGCCCCAGGGGGAAGTTGTTATTGTCAGGTCTGAGTCTAGACGCCATATACATATTGATCTATTTTCACATAAAAATCCATGAGACGTAAGTTGACTGACTGAAATGTACTTTCAATGATTTTAAAAGTGCTCAAATATTCAGTAATAAAAAGTTGTAACTCTTAAGGTGTCAGACTGATATCAAGTCAAATCTCAGTCTGTGCTAAAAAAACACGACTGAGCAGTTCTCAGGTTTGTGTGCTGATTTGTACTTGGTGAAACTTCTGTGGCTAAACAACTGTTATGAAGGAATATATAAAAAATAATGAGAAACATCTTTATGCAACTTCAATCGCCCACTAATTTGTAGTATCAAAAATGCTTTTCTGCCCTGAAATTTTGTATATTTGTTTTTTTACTGTGTGGAGAAGGTCAGCCAGCCTCTGGGCTACAGCTAGGAGGGGGGATATATTGGTTTGGCGTAGCTCAGCTCAGCTTGTTATGAGGGCTAAATGTCACCGCTTCAGCTGGGCTGATGCTGTTGCCGTGCTGCCTCCCCGGGGGGGTTGATGGAGATTCAAGCCAAGCTTTGGAGACATTTTGCTTTCCAGGTTAAAGTTGTCCAACAGAAAATACCAATTCCATTCATTACTGAGCACACACTGGGAATTTGCGTGCTGGTTGGGGAGAGAGTTAGGGCCATATTTATGGCTAAAGCTCTCAACCGGCCGGGCCAAGTGTTCATTCTATGATGGGAACAGATCCAGATGCTTTTCAGATGAATAGTTAGAAGACACAATTGTTAACAGGGCATCGTAGCCACCCTGCTAAGATAGGACCATGACTGTTGAGTGCCTCTTCCACGTGTCTAGCAAAGATGTTTGATATCGGGAGCTGACACATGTCTTCTTCTCTTTCTGTGCACTGTAAATACCCTCTGTAGACTACATATCATCTAGAGACTCAAATTCCATAAGCAAACTACAACAAATTGATACATACATGATAACATTTTAAATCTGAATGATTTAATTGCCGGTTGACACATTGACACTGTGTTAAACATTTAAACAATTTATTGCACCATCAAATGATTAACCATTTCAATTCCAGTAACAGTATATTGGTATATTCTGCTTATTTTTAACATAATACATATTGGCAGCCTTGTCGAAACATCATAAGACGGCTGGTTAAATTATTGTCTGTTGTAGTTTTGATTGACTTTCTTTCGCTGTGACGTAGGTCAGTGGAAAACAGCCTGTCACTGTTGCTGACCTCTAAGTACATCAGACTATAGCAGGGTGGTGGCTGATGACATATGCTGCCCCTTAATAACCACCTGGGCCTTCTTCTGAGGAGAAGCAGCCACAGGTAGAAGAGAGGCGAATGTGTCACCTCTGCAGGATTAAGCGGGCAAGTCTATATTTTCTGTTCTGCTCTTTAGAAGGTGAGGCCTGTGTAAAACTTGAGTTGGGCGTGCTGCATGCTGGGACTAATGCCAAGCGGCAACCTCCGACGCAAAAAAAAAGCTAATGCGGAAGTGCGAAAATCTGCAGTTCTTTGAATGGCCGCTTGAGGCTGGCTCCTCCTCTATAGCTAATGTCCTGCCCATGACAACTGTACAGGGGGTGTATGTTTGTATAATTCACCCATTTAAATTATATTAAGGCTCAAAGTTATGCTTAATTAAGGGTGCGTTCGATTAGAGCGACGGGTTGCTTTCACAGCCGATAGCTGTCTGCTAGGTGTCACCTCAGCTAATTTTAGTCACTGAATTTAAACCTCTTCGCCATGTTTGTGGTGTCGGTGCCTGTTGGATAATTTCTCATCCAAATATCGGACAAATGATAACACTTGCTATGCGTTAGCTGTACGCTCGGCATTCTGCTGGCCATGATTTATGACCCCACAAGTCATGCAAACACACACACAGACAAAAACACACGTACACACCAGCCTGCACTCCACAGTGTTGATGTCAGAAAATGAAAGGTGCTTAATCAATCAGACACATTACTTGTGACACTATTGTCAGGCTGTGCTCATTCTCTGTACTTGCACATATATTACACATGTATTTGTGAGCCAGGACATGCAGCAGGGCTGCCTCCAACGAAGCCAGGTGACGTAGTATAAAGAGTATCGAAGTCCCATGGATGTATGAAGAGAACTGGGTACAGCTTTAGAGGAAAGGTCCCTTTCATTCCTATGAAAGGTGTTCATGATGCTAAAAAAGGTTCAACTGCAGGGTATAACATTTCTTCCTCCAATATATGGGCCGCTAGAGCAATCACACTTGCAAGGCCTTTAATTCCGCCTCCCAACGGCTCACTCACATGCTCATCATTATGCCTCGGGAAATAACTCTGGATTTGGTTATCAGTGAATTTTATAGCTTGTAGGACCTAATGATTTAAATAAGGGCTATTTAACTGTTCGTACTGGGAAAAAAAAGAAAAATGATCCCCTGATTTGCAGAAGTCCCTTTTTCAATGAAGTCCATGGGAAACATTTTTTCGGTCCCCATGGCATCACTTGATGGACTTGGAAGATGTGATATCGTGGTTTAGCTACGACAAAAAATGGATTAAAGCCTGGCGCTTTTCTTGTAGGCTTGCTAGGTCCACAAAGAGGAGGGGTCAAACAAATAAGGGACTTTCACCCAGCAGACTGCTGTTTGTGTCCCATGTGGAACCAAGTCAGCGTTGACTTTTTGTTTCAACACCACTTACATATATTGTTTTTACGTAATAAACATTCCTATTTTAACAAAAACCCGGTCTTTACCTAAACTTAACCAAGGTGTTTTGCAACCTAACAGTTTCTGCACCCTGGGGGCATATGCAGGCGCACTGATAGACATGTACACAGTAAGTAGAGTACAAGGTTATCAATTGCTGGTCTCATGATGCTCTGAATATATTTATTGCTTGAAAATACTAATGCTTGATTGCAAAAAAAGCAGTTAAAGATACCAGTTTCATTATCCGTACAAGTCGGTGTCATATAGAGCTTATTTTAAAAAAAGGAATAAAAACAATCCAGGTTGTGTCATATAACATATTTGTTCCATATGTAAGGGAAATTGTGAAATAAAACAAGCCGCCTCATGGCTGAAGAGCTTTTGGGGAAATATGGCATCCTTTATCTTCAAGGCAAAGTGAGCTTGTATATCTAAGCCTGTCACAGATGATTTAATAGATGTGGCGGGTAGAGAATGAGACAACAGTGTTGTAAATCATATGCTCCGGGTAATGCCAAACGCTTGCATGTGTAATTCACATGTGCTCAATCGATGTCAGGGCCTGACTGTTATGGACTTAGCCCTTGGTCAGCAAATAATACCATGATGATGCTATCAGTGTCTGAACATCATTCATACATTCATTAGACATAAGCATTTTTAATTTGCTTATTGCTGAACAAACCACTACGTGTCTAGCCTTCCATACTGATGATGCGCTCATAAGCGTCATGTTACTCTGTCATCGCCCTGTTTATATTCTGTGGTCTGTCTGTTGATGGGATCATGTAGAAAGCTACGTAACGTATTTCGTGGTTAATCCAACCTTTGTGTAGACTCTGATATATGAGGTAAATCATTTTTTATGAAAACTGCTCACAATGATGATGATGATCTGATTTTCTTCTTTATGGACTATATTTTCTTTGGTGGACTATTGGTCTGGGAATAATGTGATTTCTTTTTTTTTTTTTTTTTTTTTTTTTTTTTTTTTTTTTTTTTTTTTTTTTTTTTTTTTTTTTTTTTTGAAAGAGGTACTATCCCATTTTTGCAACAGTTTCTAGCCATGTGGAAAATTTGGCTATGGGAATAGAGAGACTCTGCAACTGTCAAACTTAATTGGACCCAAAGCCCTTTTTACCCAGAGCAAACTCATTTTGACATGCTCTTAGCTCTCAAGTCCATCCAGGTAATTACTTTATTTTTTTTTCATGCTTTTCATCATCTCTTTGAGAGGAAACTGTCTTTTTAAAGCGAGGCCCAAACATTCATACAGTACAATAAAATATAAAGGGGAAATGTGTAGAAATGACAAAACTGTCAGCCACATACAATGTTCAAAATATTTAAAACCACATCCATTGACCGAATCATAGGAAATGTGAAATATTTTTGCTTTTAAGTCACTGGAAATCTAGTTCTTCATTCAATTCCAAAGGGTATTTAAGAAAAGCCATGTCCCTCCTTGTTTTCCGAAGCATCATGAGGCCCTATTGTATGTGATCTCTCTGGTCAGTGTTCTACTCATTATAATGACCAATTTACCCACATTAATTAAGCCATGTTTCTGTTGTTGGGAGATACATGGATGTCTCCTCGGTTGGGATTGTTTGGCTAGGGGAAAAGCATTTGAAAAGGCTTCAGAAAGAGAAGCTATGGTTGCTCTCTGTTGCCAATAGGCACGAACAGTTGGGGGTAAAATATGCTTTGTGCGAACACATCGTGTTCAGATAATTACAACTTACCAGTCCTCTGATTTTGTATCATAATTACTAAATTAAAAGAAGGGATAAGATAGCTTCAGAAATACATTTAAATCACCATTATTAAATCACAAACACACTTTGTACAAATGTCTCAGAATCAAATCCAGACAAGCCAGCTGCATTATAATTAATAATCATTTAGTGTAGAGGGTAAAAAAAACAGTCTGTTTAAAAGGGTTAATTGAACAAGTTGAGTGAAAAAGTCCTACACACACACACACACACACACACACACACACACACACACACACACACACACACACACACACACACACACACACACACACAGTGTGTGTCCTCATACAGACCTTGTTTTTCTCCTCCCTAAATATCCAACTGCAGAGCACAGAGCAGCAACCCACAGTATCCATCCTCTGTTTCTTTCTCTGCATATTCAGTGTCCTCTGCCTCTCTCGCTCTGTTACAGTTTCGCTTCTTTCATTGATTCTGTCTTCACTTACCAGCCCTCTTTTTGCTTTATATGATTGTTATTCTAGTCCACACAACAATAAACATGTATGCCACTTGTATGAGTGTGTGTGTGCGCTGCACCACCTGCAGTAGTTCTCAACTGTCCACAGCTCAACAGCCGCTGATCTGATGACACGACAACTTAGATGTAGGTCTCAAACATAACTATTTTTTCTGGACACACACATCCAACCAACACAAATGCAGTAGAAATACACATGCACCCAAACCAGCCTCTCCATAGAAGATGTGTGTGTGTGTGTGTGTGTGTGTGTGTGTGTGTGTGTGTGTGTGTGTGTGTGTGTGTGTGTGTGTGTGTGTGTGTGTGTGTGTGTGTGTGTGTGTGTGTGTGTGTGTGTGTGTGTGTGTGTGTGTGTGTGTGTGTGTGTGTGTGTGTGTGTGTGTGTGTGTGTGTGTGTGTGTGTGTGTGTGTGTGTGTGTGTGTGTGTGTGTGCGCTCACCTTGTCCCAATGTGTGTGACTCCCCCTCCTCCACCCCAGTTGTCTCTGCTGCGCTGTCCTTCATGTAAATCCGCCTCCTTCATAGCAACTCCACATCTCATTCCTCTGCGTGTGTGTTTACGTGTATGTGCAGGTGTACCGGAGGCAGGCGTCAACTAGACTGGCAGTGTTGGAGGAGGCAGCTGAGGGGAGGACAGCTTCTTACCAGAGCGAGATCCTTCACCTGCAGAGGCTGCTAAAAGAAAGACAGGAGGCTGAGGAGAGACTGCTGCAGTCCAAACGGTAGGAGGGGAGATAGAGAGAGAGGAAGGAGAGAGTGGAGGAGAAACGATCGGAGGCGGGCGAACAGCAAAAGGGGGAGGCTAGGGAGAGTGTGTGTGAATGAAAGGAGGAGGAGAAAGAGAGAGGAGTCAGTGTGTGTGTGTCGCGGGAGGGAGGGCAGAGACATGGAGAGGCAGCCGTAAGGTGTGCATGAAGGCAGAGCCGGTCACATCAACAGAACAATTGCTGAGAAGAAACAGATGGAGATGTCTAGATGAACAGATCTTTGTCAGCCTTTTTGTTAATCCTCTGTCTTTTTCTTACATTGTTTCCCTCAAAAAGAATAAGCCAGGCAAATTATTATCTCGTTTAGCTTACCATTGATTTTTAAATCACAGGGAGAGTACAGTACAGACATGCCAGATTTTGAGATAAAAAGTGTTTACATAGTTTGTCCACCAGAGAGCACTTACTCAAATGTCTTTTTAATTGATGTTCATACCTTGGTCACAAGTCTTTAAAGCTGCTAAATGGAACTTTTATTTTGTGTTGATTTTGGTGATCCCTGTGGCCAAAAGCTGTAGTTTTTCCGAGCCCCAGAGTCCCTTTGGAAAACCTCTCGTTTTACTGCAGCCGGGTCTGACAGACTACTCCGCTCAGTCCTGGATCTCCTGTGCCTTTCTTTCCCCCCCAGTAAGCCCAGCAATATGGCCTCGCCCTCCAGCAGTGTGATGTCCTTGTTGCTGTGGGAAGGATATTCTGGTGAACCTGTGTAAATCATTTTGTCAGATTTAAAGGGAGAATCAGACCTGATGACAGGCATTAAGAATAACTGTATAGAGAAAGTCTTGTCTGCTTATGTAAATCATATAGAGGCATCAGTATTAAATTGAGACTGCTACATAACCAGTTAAAAGGCCATAATAGTAACTTTTATAACAAAATTAAAATCTGCTACAACAAATATATATTTAACAAACATATGAGTGGAAATAATGCAATTCAAGAATGCATGAAATAGCTTTGTGTATGTGAAAGTCATTGTGAGAAATACAAATTGTTCCGAATCACAGAGCGAATATAACATTGGACTTAAATTCATACAGCTTGTTGCGCTGCCCACAAGTGGCAAAAAAATCAGTTCAAGACGCGGTTATGCTTAGTTTTTACCCTCTATGAGGGTCGGCTGTGGTGTAGTGGAGAGCAAGGTAGTTCTCCAATCAGAAGGTCGGTGGTTCGATACCCGGCTTCAGCAGTCGATGTGTCCTTGGGCAAGACACTTAACCCAAAGTTGCTGATGTCTGATGGTGGCACCTTGCATGGTAGCCTGTCATCAGTGTGTGAATGGGTGAATGATATGTAATATACTACTGACTGTAAGTCGCTTTGGATAAAAGCGTCTGCTAAATGACTGTAATGTAATTTAGTTGAATCCTCAAGTAACACACGTAGTATTATTCCGCTAACGACGCAGCCAATTGTTTATGCGAGTGTGTGTGTGGTTAAAACGTGGTTACGAGTGTATTTCTGCATTTCAGGTGTCGTTATCTAAATTATTTGTTTATGTCATGTGTAAGTTTCAGTAACGAATATTGTCAGATTAATTTTTACTGGAGTTTTAAAATTAAAATATCATTAATTTTACCAGCATTGACCTACAGTAGCCATTTAGTTTAACAGGACACAGTGCGACCCACAACAACAAGTGAGAGTACAAACAACAACACATCTTGGTAACCCAGCAACATCTCCAAACATAATTTTACAAAAGCACGACATCCTGTCATTTGCTACTGTGTATCTATGTGTTCTCCATATATGTGTTATATATGTGTGTCCAAGAGATAGATGCTGACATCCCTGTAAACCACTGCACCCATAAGATCACACAGCTCATTTCTACATTTCTCTCTCCACACTAAATCAGTAACTACCAACCCTCCGGTCCCAACTGTGTATTGTCATTCACAGATGCTAGATGACTGGTGGTGGAACAACTGTACTTGATTTTCAACAGGATTTACATATTGCCTGAAGCATTTTCTTTTAAAAATACATCGAAAGGTCTCTGCTGTGACAAACAACATGGGGGGGTAATTATCTGTTTGGGTATATGCAAAAATAAGTATAATATTATATCATATTGTAAGTATTGTATTCATGTAAATATATACTGTGCGTTTTTCTTTTGTGTATATACATATATATATATATTCTTCAGTATTTTTGAATACTTTGTGCCCTAATGTCAGAAGAGAAAAAGAGAATAGCGATCTTGTAAATGAAGGCTGTTTGTAAATGATAATTGTGTGCCATTAAGCTAATTGAATTGTCCTGGTGAGGGAATTACTGTAATAACCAAAATAACTGAAATGACAGAAGAAGTCACAAAGTTATGTGAAAAAATGATAAATGTCATGTAGCCAATCATTGGAGTAGGGACTGATTTTCAGGAAGATATATTTTTAACAATGTACTGCTGCAGTGTGACAGCCCTGAGAAACTCGACTGGTACTTTGTTGTTACTGAAACAATCTCCCACTTCCTCTTTATTCCCCCATTGGTGTGTCTGTTTTTAGCTCCGTCCCTGGGCCTGCTGCCCGCTGCTATCAAATGAAAGCTAGCTAATCAGATTCTGAGATCCTGTCCTGCTCGGCCCTGAGGGCATCTTAATGACAAATCACACACACACACACTCACACACACACAAAACCAAACACATCACTCACAGTACTTGCAATGGCTTTACGACACCACAAATCTTGTGAAAATACATTCCCCACCAGATTCACCAAACATGCGCTCTACCCTGGATGCTGTGAGTCATTGGGATGCGTGTGAGTGAAGCCCTGACTGACCCCCAAATAAAGTAGACTAGTCTACCAGCCACAGCAAAAAAAGTGAATTTGATAAAGGTAGCTGAAGTTTCTAGTTGATTCACATTAAGTCAAATAGTTCGACTTTGATTTTATTACTTTCACCTGGTTATATAATTCTTTCACATAACATTAAGAATTTGTTTTGACTGAATGTGTTCGATATTTTTGTGAGGACCCATAAAATTAGATGAAATTGATTTGAATAAATTAAGAATGTACTGCGAATTTTTGGAGAATGGATTTATAGATAGTTAAGGATATATCTATAATAGTTTTTGTATAAAATAATTGTAGATTTCATTCCGGGGTACAGCCCTGGACTATTATTTGCAGAGTAAACTTGTGCTTACTTAGATATTGTTTCAGCTTGGTGAAACACTCTTTCAGTTGAAATTCTGATCTGAATTCATTCTTCCTCCTTACAAGCGTGTTGGAAGCTATTGCTACTGTTTTCACACACTGGAAAACAAGCAGTGTAAATCGCTGACTATTTATGTTAATGGCGCACACGCTTGTAGCCTCATGCATCATTAATGCTAAAGCCCATGAATGCAGATTTTAGTAGCATTTAATTATCCCTTGGTTTCCCACTAGGGTCAGGAGTGGTTCAGAGGAATCATGGCTGATTCTCTGTTCCCCTTTTGTTACCTGTTCCTTACATGCCGTTACAGTCTTTTAAAACTCGTACTTCCTTGTAATGGCTCAGCAATTTCAGGAAAACATTTTTTTTAAAGTAATACAAGGAAGCATTGAATTGACAAGTAACAACAGTTTTTTCTCTTTTGTATCTCCAGCTTCTCTTTGGAAGGTTTCTTTTGTGATCTAAAGCAAGTAGAGGGTGAAGTCTTCCATTAGCACGTAGTCGGAGTACTTTGTTAATAGCTGCACTCTGCTCACATATATAATCCATAATCTGTTTGTAGAGAAAATAAAAAAAACCCACAGTGGACCTGTTAGTTGCTTAGTGTTATGATATGATATATATTGCAATTCAACAACAGAATGTTGCCACATATGTACATTTTATATGGAGAATAAATCTAGGACCTAGAACCTTTTATTAAAAAAAAAAAAGTTGATGTTAATGATGTCCGAGTATCATGCTTAAGTCAAATTTTTCCGAAGATATGGATCTGAGAATAGCCAGATTCAATTTGGAAAAGCCAGTGACATGTGTGAAGGTTACAATTGACTATTACATGGCCATTGCGGTGTGTCTCTGGGTCTAGCGCTATTAAATTATCCATGGGTATTTTCAAAATGACACACTTCTTTTTGGATAGGGAACAGAAGGATAGAGACTTTATTGAAGTGATAATTAAGGACTGATGTCTCATGCTAGTGCCTGTACGGTTCCCTGTGGCCGCCTCCCAGCCAGACTTATAAACCCCACTGCTCGGATAACATTGAATAATGTTAGTGTCTGAGCTGACAGTGCGAGGATGGTGAGGGGGGAGTTCTGTGCAGAGCGATAGACCGAATCCTGAGATGGCTGCAGCTTATTGAAGCTATGATTGTAATGGAGACGTACTGAGGTAGAAGAACTGCTTCTGAGCCTTTCATTCAAAATGCAGCTATTCAACCTACTGATCACTACAGCTTCCCCAACAAAACACACATACACGTCACAGCAACACTCCTGTTTAATTTTCCGCCTCTTATAGCGGCAAGATTTATCTTCATATTTCGTCTGAGTAGCTGCATAGGAAGCATTGCAGACTGTTGTTGCCATGGGTAACGCATATGTGCATGCTGTTTTGGCTGGAGGTAATTAGAAGATGATGGCGTTTGTGTGGATCTTTACTCAAGGTAGAAAATGTGTTTTTAGTTTGTCAATGAAAGAAACATTAATTGATCTTCACTTTAATAAAAGTGAGAGCACGTTTTTCCTTTTTCCACACATAGTTGAGTCAATGCTTTCAGATACATTTGTGATCTCAGAGGGACTCTATGATTTTAGATTTAATTGAAAATACTGAATAACAAACCATAAACAACTAAATAGATAGTTCACTTCTCTCCAAAATTATCCTTTTGACAATTATAAACTATTCATATGAGACTTTCCTTATGTGCCACTTAAACTACTTAAACAGGTTAGAGAACAGACTTTTTTTGTCCAGAATGTAAAATGACTGCTTGAACAGTGTCTGAAGTTTAACAGTATGTCTTATCATAGCTTATCGTAGGGGGACCCCCTATGAAACAAAATTATATATCTTATCCTGATCCAATTAATTTGATACAAACTTGGGCTTTAGCATGTTCGCAGTCTTAATTTAGCGTGTTCGCATGTGAACATTTTCCAATTAGCACTAAACACAGAGTGCAGCTGAGGCTTGGGTGACCAGATGTCCCGATAAAATTCAGGACAATCCTGAGTTACCAGCAGTTGTCCCGAAGCCTGTTCTGTTTGTCCTGAAAATTGAACTAAATCCGAGTTTTGATCCGATATAAAACATTAAATACTGATTGTTGTCAAATACTATTTTGGTGTTGTCCACAGACAGGAAAATATTGGACAAATTGATGATGGCGTTAAATGAAAAGTTCCAATCACTTCACTCGAAACCACAAATGTGAACTTCACATGGCGTTAGAAGAAAAGCCTCAAGTCAATGCATTGCAATATAACCGTTAGCTGTTATAAGCAGGACTATGCGAGGGAGACTCTGTGCTGTAAGCAGATGAGCCAGTCAATGTGATTACTCCGAGCAGCATGCATGGAAATAAATTACAATATAATAAGTGTCTGATTAAATCAGTTTTTCCAAATGTTTCTAAGGTTATTCCTTTAAGGACAGCCTCACAGAGCTGCTACCATGGCTGTAGACTCTTAGTCTTGTTTTATGTTTCGCTGCTTCAAGACAGAAAAGCACCAACAAAAGCGTATCCCCAATCCTGTATGTCTAAAGTTTTTTTGTTTTTTTTTACTGTGTACCTGTTGAATCCAGCTAAACCGAGTCATTATTCTAAATTGTTAATTGTTAATTTAGAATAATGAGCCAGAGGCAGAAAGCGAAAGAACAGTTTGTCATGCTCTTCAAACCAGCTGGCTGGACACAGATAAGTCCACTTACCTTGAAGACAAGGCTGTTCAGCTTGTCACTTCATTTCAAATACACATGTACTATATTTGAGTTGTTCAGTTATGCTGATTTTCCTCCGCTCTAATAAGCGGCTCACTGAGTCCAGGGAAGGCAGTTGATTGCCTCAGTTGCTGACATTTCAGCAGCATGTGACGAAAGAGCTTTAATCCATCAGCCATTATAGCAATAACAGCACACACGGGTAATTACAGTGCTGTCTCCTTGGAGCTGTTATTCTTTTCTTTTATCACTGCTCCCTTCTTTTGTCTCCGTCTGTGAAAAGTAAGTTGTTGATTCACGAAGCCAACAAGCATAAATATAATGAGAGGAACATCGGCAACATTGATGGAAAGTTTTTTGAGGTGATCATGAACTTTAAATATTCACAGAAAACACACACACAAAGAACACAAAGAGAGAGAGAAAGTCCAAGTTTAACCTTAATAGATATTCTGAACTCATGGTCCTTTAACTGGCTTTCCTCATCAGCAAATAGGGTTTGCCCAGTTGTCGTCATGTAACCTAAGTGTGGAACTTGCATGTCAGCGGGCGTAACAGCATCGACTGGGAAAGGGTAAAAGTCATCCAACAGAAGTCGGTGAACGGCCAGAGAGAGAGATCAAAGCTTGATCTTTTGCCAGGATTCAGTATTTTATTCAGTACTTTTATTCCAAATGAGTTTTGATTGATGATTTGTCGAATGGACACATTTCTGGACATTCACATAATTTTCCAGCATTACTGTCAAGGCTGCTGCTTATGTTCCTCTCTGTGTGGTCGGTTTTGAAAAGCATCAGCACTCTTATCAAGAATGTGGCAAAAGCTCAAACATCGAAACAGGGATTATGTGTTGTGGCCGGTATAGTATGGGTGAAGGCCTTGTACTCTGAACCTATAACAGCTGGTGGACATAGTATTTAGTCTATCATACCCAAACAGGATTAAGCTCAGAACAGTAGTATTTATTTATAATACGACTATGGCATCAAATTGTGTGACACAGAGTGTTCCATTTTAAGATGGAAAATGAAATGCTCCTGGTGTTAAGGCAGAATAACGAAGAGGTTTTGCTGGGGTCAAATTATGGTTAGGTATGGCTTACTCAGATAAAGTTGTGTAATGATTTTGACATGGGTCCGTTGAACAAAGCTTAAAGACACATTTAATGGGAACAGAACACAATTTATTTTCCCCCACCATTCGCAGACTTCATTTTGAGATTCATTTTAAAAACATGGTGAGGACACAAATGTCATCACATCTCTCATCGCGCTGATTATGCTGAGATTGCCTCATCCCTCTTAGAGTAGAAAAAAAAAAGGAGTTTTATAGCATCAGATGAGTTTGAATGTGTGACGCTTCCAAGTCAGAGCCTTTAACAATCATACCACTCTGACAGTTATTCCCATATGATCTGAATGCAGTGTAACACCCTCGCAGAGCCCAGTGATTGCCTCTCTATATAGGAACACTTATCCTTTTCCTGCTTTGTGCCAGTTCATCTGATAACTTAGAGATCCTTACTAACATGAGGCTGAATGTTGTGGCCAGTGGGATGTAAAACCAGGCACGCTCATTTTGAAAAGTTCTGATTGAAGAAGGTAATTTGGGCCACGATTTAATGTGTTTTTATGTCAGTGAGAGATGTATGAGGTTTCATCCAATACAACCCTCAAAGAGTTTGCTTTTACCGGCTTTGAATACTGCCAACCAAAGTGATTTAGCATGACAACTTAACCATAAGTGCACATCATGGACATAAGCATATACCCAAAACTCAGACTATCGGCTAGGCTAAATGTGTGTCTGTGGCGTAGTGGAGAGCAAGGTAGTTCTCCAATCAGAGGATCGGTGGTTCGATACCCGGCTTCAGCAGTCGATGTGTCCTTGGGCAAGACACTTAACCCCAAGTTGCTCCCGAAGGCTTGCCATCGGTTGGATGATGTTGTATGAATTAGTTAGAGTCTGATGGTGGCACCTTGCATGGTAGCCTGTCATCAGTGTGTGAATGGGTGAATGATATGTAATATACTACTGATTGTAAGTCGCTTTGGATAAAAGCGTCTGCTAAATGACTGTAATGTAATGTAAAATGTAATGTAATTAGCTGGTGTGTTGAGCCAAATGCTGTTTATCAAGCACATTTTGTTGATATATACCCCTGACAGCAGCACACAGACAGGTAGAGATAAAAAAAGAGGATCTCCTACCAACTCTTGGTAGAGCTAAATTGCATTAAGCGTTTGCAGTGCCTGCTCTAGGTAGAGTGCAATGGATAGACTGTTCAAAGGGTAGTTTCTGAGGGTAGTTTTAATCATACAATCGTAAAGATCTCCTTCAATCTCACTGCACACTCCCACATACTCCATTTTACTCATGCCCAAACTCTTCATTTTATATTCCCACCACTGTGAAATTTAACCAAAGCAACTACAGCCATGATCCTGCTCTATCACATTCTGATGTACGTTGCTGATATGAGCCTTTCTCTCATTTAAAAAATACAATGCTTCGGGCACTACTTAAGAAATGATTGGGAGAGGAGATGACGCATACAACTGTAATCCCAGGAGCCCAGTGTTTTTGGTTAAGGAGGAGTGAGGACTAGGCAGTCCTGCAGCCGCAGTGATGTATGAATGAGCTTCATAACCACAGCAATGACGCATGTCACCTTTATTTCAACCTAACAGCACCTTACATTTGGGTCTAGTTAAGTTTGTCATGCTACGAGTTATTAGTATTATTTTCTCTCTTTCGTATTTGTTAAAGTACATTTTCAGAACTTTCTTCTCTTTTTAAATGTCCTTTAAACCACCCTATCAGCTTACACTTGTCTAACTGACCTCATGTTTTATCTACTCTCTCTGCTCCTCCAGGGAAGTAGAGGAAGACTTGGAGGTGGTGTGGCAGGCAGCAACCAGGGAGAACCAACATATGCGAGAGACTCTTTTGGGCTCCATGCTCAATGTGGACCTCCACGGCAGCCCCTCTCCTGGCCGGCCTTCTCAGGCTCCAGATGAGGCCGCTGCAGCCATCCAGAGAAGGTCCATATTTAAATCGGACTCAGACCACCAAAACAACCCCTTGGACGAGAGGAATAAGCATGGGCTGGATTTCTATTGCTAAGATTCTTGAAGCCATAAACAATAGGTGTGTCCACTCATAATGGCAAGATAGACTGTGTAAATAACTACATTAGTTACAGTCCTGAACATGTCAATGCTAGATAATTTGCCAGGTTGACTTTGTTTCGCAGATAAAGTATGTACATTGAAGGGCAGCCAATAGTAGTCTGGGTAAGTTTCCTTAAAACTTTTTTTGTCCTGCAAAGAAACTTGGTTTGGACACAAGGATTGCAGTAAAACACATAAAACATTGGAGAAAAAACAGCATAATGAGACATGGTGTTTAACACAAACTAGTTTAGACAGCTTGGCCAAATATATAGCTGACATCAGGCTGGGCAGTCAGAAAGACTGCCAAGATGTAAAGAAGTTTTATAAAGATTTTTTTATCTATTATTGTATTTTCAAATTCGTCTCAGGGTTTTATAGACCAGGCCAACTAGTATAGTAGATTAACAGGTGCACCCAATAGTGGAGAAAGTTCTAGTATTTAGCTTGATTAAGGCTATTGTCCTTAAGAACATAGCCAATGTTGCCATCTGCTGGTCACATATGATGATGGTATTTTCATTGTCACGGTTGAAATGTAACATGGTACAGAACAGGCCGACATGGAAAGGCTACAGGTAACGTAGGATGTTTAAAATGATCTCAATGACAAGGATACTGTTGATGATATTTCAAAGCATATCCTGAAAAGGTGTTAAGATAAAACAAGTGTTTGTGCACAAAGCAATGCACATATAATAATACCTGCTTGGCTCTATTTTCACATTATTATGATAACAACCCTTTTTTCATCTATCAGATTATATTTTGGGGCATGGCTGATTTTTTTACCAAATTTGTAAACTGATTTTGACTTTCAAATAAATCTGCTTTAGAAACAATGAAAGTTACTCCAAGTGATACTTATTTTGATACTTTGCTTAAGAATAATTGTTTTTCCACTACAAAGTAGAGTAGTGAAACCAGTGGGCTGTCATTGTTGGGAGTACTGCCCATCAAATACAGACAGCTTTTGTGCCTCTCAGCCACGGTGTCATCAGAAATAACCATAATACATGTACTTTAATAAACAACAACAAAAAGTAACATCATAGTGACTGCTGACCATACATATACAGTACATATGAATGTGTACATGTAAGTATGTACGTTTCTGACCCCAACAAAAGCAATGTTATATTCAAGAGACTATCACACATTACAACAAAACATGCAAGAATTACTCTTAAATATCTTCTATCTATCTTAGAATTCAGCAGAATTGAGAAGGTTTTGACATTCATCTAACAACACAGATTCACACCATGTAAAACTTTTGATCAAATTTAAACCCTATGAAGTCTTATGGCATCTGCACAGCACCAGAAACCCAAGACTGAGAAGAATCCTTGCACGTACTTTATTAAGTCCTTCATCAGGTAAAATGTAATAAAAATTAAATTGAAGGAATTTGGTAAGGTTAAAGTCAGATATTACGGTAATGTCATCTGCATCCCCAGAAATCAAAACTTATCGGACCTACATCCATGAAAATATTCAGGAAACCCAGAATGAAAAATAAGGCCGCAACCCTCTCCTCTTCACATTAGAAAATGTTTGTTTGAAAGTCGTTAGATTACTCCAAGCAGTATGTGCATTAAAAAACTGCACTTTGTCTGGTATTCAAAATACCTTAAAACTGGAAAACTGGACTTAAGTTCATTGGCTGTGAAAGACTGCCTTTGTATAACTAAATAAATATGTAAATGCACACAAAATGCTAATGAAAACAACTTGGAAGCTAATAAAATATGAAAGCAAACATCCACATTCATCTCCGTCATGCTCTTCTATTGACCAGGGCCATCAGGTCAGTGGATGATGCAGTAAACATGTGACAGCACTACATCCTGCTCTCCAAACTCACCCAGCTCACTGTCCCATTCTCCACCTGTCACTGGATCACATACTTCCTGACAGACAGGAGACATCAGGTGAGGCACCTTGGACCATAAGCACTAGCACCCCCCCAAAGCTCTGGGCTCTCGCCTCTGCCCTACTCTATCTCCTCCGGTAACTGCACCTCAGGAGACCCGGCTGTTAAATTAATGAAATTTGCAGACGACACAGCAGACGTCGGCCTCGTCCGGGACGGTGAAGAGTCCAGATACAGACGGGAGGTTAATCAGCTGATTCTCTGGTGTGGTCAGAACAATCTGGAGCTGGATGTTTCAAGGATCCACCATCTCCCAGGACCTCGAGTGGACTTCCAAAATGGACACCATCAGGAAGAAAGGCCCTGCAGAGGACGTACTTCATGCACCAGCTCAGGAAGCTCCATCACTGTGTGGTTTGGATCAACCACCAAACAAGACAGGAACAGACTACGACGTACAGGTCAGGACTGCAGAGAAAATCTTTAGTGCCAGAAAGCCCTTTTTTCAAGACTTAGACACCTCCAGAGTCAGGGAACAGGCAGGAAACATCACTGCTAACTCTTGCTAACCCTGAACACAACCTGTTCTAGCTTCTCCCCTCTGGGTGGAGCTGCAGAACACTGTACACCAAAACAGCCAGACAAAACAGTTTCTTCCTGCAGGCCGTCACTCTGATGAACACTAACATTAGTCATACACTCAATAACCCTCTAACACAAACATATAGAAGGCTACCATTAAAGATTCGATTTTTAAAGTTTTTAATTCAGAATTTGTTTTTTTTAAATGTACATATATGGCCAATATAAATGATTCTGATTTGGACCTCTGCTGGTCACATAGCCAAGAAATGACACCAGGCTTTGGTGTCATTTTTACTTAGTGGCTACAATCAGAACTGCCCTCAAAACCATTACAAAAGAAACAGCTGTTGAACAATGAAAAATTACAGAACATCACTAACTTTGCAAAAATTACTTAATTGTATTAGCCATTTTCCAAAATAATCTTAAATCACCAAGAGCTGTATCAATATAATATTCTGTACCATCTGCCAGCAGAAAACCATGATTAAAGGAAGAGAGAGTATTTCCACATGGGGGAAACCAGAAGGCCAGTATCCCCATCTTACCCTGCGGCTCTAGAAGTCAGAGAGAACACATCTACCACTCGGTTGCATTCATGCATGCAGGACCTTTTTTTTTTAGCTCCCTAACCCCACAATTTGTTAGTGACCCATTGCTGCTCTGTGTGCAGCAATGGGTCACTAACAAATTGTGGAGCACAGAGAGCTCAGTTATACATGAACCCAGAAGTGTGGCCAGATTTATTGAGATATTGAGATTTGTCCAGTGTGTGAAGGGTGTACTTTTGATTTTTTCATGGCCATGCTCCCTTGGCGCACCTGTGGTGGAGTGGAGAGGGAACAAAATAATGAATTATTAAACATCATAGAGGGGTGTGTTAGAGGCTGTTAAAAATCATGGCCATCCTCTTTAAACACGACACAATTCCCATTTTGAAAAAGGGGGGCAGGAGGTTGTCCTCCAATACTGGTAGGTTGGTATGACACTTCTCAGCCTCCCTGAGGAAGCGTATTCCAGGCTGGTGGAAAGTAGGCTCCCACAGATCCTCGAACCTGAGACGCAGAAGGGGCCATGCTGATTCCGTCCTGGCCCTGGAGCAGTGGTCCAGCTCGCTATCCTTGCAGGATTATTAGAACGGTCATGGGCGTTTGCCCATCTAGCCTACATTTGTTTTGTGGTCTTTGATAAGGTACGAGACACTGTTCCCTGAAGAGTCTTGTGTAGGGGCTCTGTTGGAGAATGGTGACCAGAGCCATAACTACGAACCATCCAGTCTTTATATACCTTCAGTATTCACTGGGGGGGTTTGCAGTAAAGTGGGAATCGGTTCAGGCGAGAGTTAGCACCTCCAAGTCTGAGGTCTTGTTTCTCTTCCCGATAACGATGAAATGCTATCTTCTGGTTGGGAGTGAGTTTCTGCTTCAAGTGAAGGAGCTCAAGTATTTGGGGAATGTTGTGTTGTGTGTGTGTTGTGAAATAGATAATAAGAGTGACAGGTGGATTGGTGTGTGTGATTACCCTTTTGCACAACATTCACACCACCAAAAGCTTTGAATGAAGGTGCAGTTTTGACTCATTTATCCGATTGTTCTGGTGAAGATGGAGCATTCACAGTGCCGGAGGGCAAAGCGTGGTCTTTGATTTATCAGTCATTCCATAACCTTTTGGTACTGGCCGGAAGAATGAGGGAGGGTCATGCAGATACAAGTAGCTGAAATGCCTCCATAGCGATGACATACAAAGCTCAAAGCAAAAAAATAAACGTTTAAACCCGCTCGTTCTGACCTAAACCAATCAAATCATGGTAAAATAACAAAGGGAGGGATTATTCGCTTAAATTGAACCCCCACCAAAAATCGAAGATACGGAAGATAAGAAATTGGAATAAAATAATATGAATGATGTCTTCAGTTGAGTTAGCGGTTACATTGAGTATCTGATTAGGATGCCTGTTAAATTGCTGGTCCTGGGACCCAGCCACTCCCACCTGCCCCCATGTCCCCTTTCATGCCAGTTTCACCAGTTTATTCTGACTTCTCCAAAACAATCACATGGTTGTTGTTTCTATTCATTTGCTTTGCATTTCCATATTGATGATCTCAGTAAGTAATATTCACTGAATGATGCTCGAGAATTCAACACATTACAAAATATTGTCCAGTTTGTCCTCTGACCAGATTTTCTTGAAAACTGGCTTGGACGCTAATCATTCCAACATGACATTTCTTTATGATCCTGGCTTGCCTGGAAATCCTGATTTCCAGGATTCTTATTCTTCACCTGCCCCGTTCCTGGTTAAGTCTGCCTTTTTAGCAAATAACAGAGAATGAATTTCACCTAGGCCTGTTAAATTGATAAAAGATTTTGGAATTCATTCCTAACTTTGCCAGCCAATGTTACAGCTTCACATTCACAACTGGACTGGGAGTCCCTTTTTACCAATAGAGCTTACTTTTTGGTTGGTTCTGGAATATTTCGAGTGTAGAGTGTATCATCTGCACCATTAATATTTTCTAGTGCCCAGGCAAAGTCATGCAAGTCATTGTCTTAAACTTGACAAATGCAAAAAGATCAAAAATTAGAAACATTTGTATCCATTGATGAATTAAAGGGCATCTTAAAGAATTAAATTAACATTGAAATGTGGCAGCTGGTTGTTTTTCTTGAAAGGCCAGCTTTATTGTACATTTTGGTATATCATGTTGTATAAGGTTTTCTTTTGTGATTAATACGGCTGCAACCTGGGGCAGGTCTCTCACAGAGTTTTCATCTGAATGGAGCTTCCTGATAGGATAACAACTTTGACATGTAACATTGGTCGAGTGCCCTTTTACACAAATTACAGTACACGCTTAGTCATGGCTGTGACCCATTAAAACTCCTGGTGGCAGAGGGGTTCAGCCAGCGCAAGGTGTGCTTGATATGTGGGAGGAGTTCAACATTCTGCATTCATCTATTTCCTTGAACACATTGATAAATAACAGTTTCAAATATGAAATAGTTATATCAACTCCTCAACCTGAACTATTTTGCCTATACTAGGTGAGTATTTGCTTTTTGCTGGTTTTGCTCATCATGGTCATGTCTTTCTCCGGACAGTAAAATAAAATGTCTCTTTATGACTCTATCTCAAAACCCAGTTATGAGATGCCTGCTCTCAGTCAGTGACTGACTCCTCCACAGTAGAAGGACGTTTTTCTCTGGTAACTATCATATACCTTTCATATAATATACCTTTAAAAAGTTCAGAGTAGAAGTTAGAAAGCAAGTTCATATTCAGCATCATACTCGGTCTTTGTCATCAAGTCAAAAACTGATTGACTTGTCATGGCTGTTTTACCCCCCCCGGGGAGTGAGGAGGGACATTTACCTCTGTACAGGCCAACCTTTGATCTCTATAAAAGTGACTTGTGTAAAACAGAAGTTGCTCCAGTGTGAGCTTTAGATTCAGTATCAACCAGCTGCAGTGAGGGTTGTTTGTCCTCCACACAGAGGTATTGTTTCATTTTGCTACTTTACAGTTTCACTCAGCTCAGTTTAAATCAATTTTTATCAGTTTTGCTGGTTCAGTTTGTTGTCGTCTTTGTATTTATTTTAAATATATTAATTTAGGTTTTGGTCATGTAACTTTAATTAAGATAGCACCTGATGTTTTTGAGATTAATCCAAATTTAGCTTATCTGAATCCGTTTTCTTATTTACATGCACCAAAGTTTCGGAATCGCCTGCTGCAAAAGCTTGATTGTGTCCAGTCAGATGTCTCAGAGGACTACTATATATGTTCTAATGTTTTTTCATGCTTGAGGTTGTAAAAAGTCATCTTAACATATGACTGTTTTGTATCAAGGGTTTGTTATGTAGACGGAGAACAAAACGCTCGAAAATGCTGTCTACATACATAGCAGAATCAGAAATAGTTACAACCTCCATGTTGATGCTGCCAAAAGTGTTTATACTTAAAATCTCTTGTTGGCGAGTAAAATAGTGACGCTGCATGCTTGCTTCCCTCGGTACAGGACAAAATGAAGAAAGACGATTCTTTGGCGGGGGACTGCAGACGGCGAGTCTCTTTTGTAAGTTCAAACAACAGCTTCCACCAGAAACCCCTGGCCTCTTCACATGTGGCTTTTACTGCCTGAGACCTTTTCCTCTTCCATTGTTTCTCCTGCATCCTGTGTTTTTGATGAAAATTTGTTTGATCCACTTTTTGAAACTCTTTAGCTGGAATATTTACAAAAAGCGCACTCTCTCTCTCTCTCTCTCTCTCTCTCTCTCTCTCCCTCCACCTACAATCTCTGTTTCTTACTTTGTCCCACTCTGTCTTTCTTATTGATACTTTTACTCTGTCTTTTTGTGTTTACGGCTCTTAAGAAGGAAGATGATTTCCGCCAGAGAACTGGATCTGTGGCCTCCAGTCCAGAACATGACTATGACAACATAATAAAACCCTGCCCTACCCTGTTTGGAAAATACAGCCAGAGCCTTCAGACCCTCAAACCCTTCCGCTGGTCCTCATCTCAGTCAGTGTCATAGATAACATAATTTGTCTTGTTTTGATGCACTTATTTTTCATTTTATAAATACATTTTACAGACAGATACTGTACGTCCTCCATTTCATCGGGTGATGTTTCCATGTCTAGGTCCCACCCTTTGGACAAAGCAGGTTTGCTGTCCTTTTCAACCTTTGCTTGGATGACTCCCATGATGTGGGCCTTGTTCAGGAATAAGCTGGACATGAGCTCTGTCAACCTGTCTCCTTTGGATGTAGCCGACACCAGCGGAGAAAGGTCTGACACTCTTGCTGATTCATGGGCGCACCCACAGTTCTGTCATTTGATGCAATTAAATACAGTACAGTAGATTTATAGATTTAAAGATTTATTTATAGATATTTATAGATATTTATCGACACGACACATGACAAACCTAGCTGCTGAAATTCTTATCTGGAAAAGGACTCATGAAAATCCTTGGAAGTGATTTATAAAATGTGTGTTTGTGTGTGTCAGTTACTGTTTTACTAATTTAATTTGGCTGATTTTGTGCGTTGTCCACAGGCTCCACAGACTCTGGGGGGAAGAAGTAGCAAAGGTGGGCCTGGAGAAGGCCTCTGTGGTCCGAGTATTCCTCCGCTTTCAAAGAACCAGGCTGATTCTGTCCGTCATTGTTGGCGTCCTTGTCATGGTTGCAGCATTTCTGGGCCCGGTAATTTGATTTTAATTTGAAAAGCAACAGTCCTAGTGCTTGGACCAGATCCAGGAGAAGTTTGTTTCAATATCACATTCACTGTAAATGTGGGTTGAAAAAGTATTCAGATCTATTTCTTAAGTAAAAGTACAAGTATAACACTGTAAAGTACTGCACTACAATTAAAAGAACTGCATTCGAAACTTTACTTAGTTAAAATACGCAAGTATAATCAGCAAAATGTACTTAAAGTATGAAGAGTAAAAGTTCCCATTATGCAGAAAAATGACCAAGAATTGTAACTTATGGCTTTATGGGTGACATCACAAAAGTTTTGTGACTGATAAAATTATTGGTTGTTTAATATTTAATGGTCTTTTGTGTGTTACAAACCTTTCTGTCCTCTCAGGCTGTTCTGGTCTATGAGATCCTGAACTATGCTGAGGACCCAACGAAGTCCACAGTAACCTACGGTGTTGGTCTATCCGTCGCATTGTTTGCCTCAGAGTTCTCCAAAGCCTTCCTGATTTCCTTGTTGTGGGCGTTAAACCTGCGCACTGCAGTCAGACTGAAGGGAGCCTTCTCTTCAGTGGCGTTTCAGAAAGTGATCTCTCTGCGTCTGCACAGCGGCATTTCAATGGGAGAGGTAGGGTCCCTGCATTTCTCAAGGAAAGCAATCTCATACACCAGAACCGCTTGGCCAATCATTTGACAGATCTTACTCTGGGTGAATTGTAGAAAGTAGTGTAAAGAAAATATATTTTAACTTTTAGGGTTTTAGCTCCAAAGGGATTTCCCGTGAGCTGGAAAGAAGCAAGAAATAGAAACTTAGCTCAATAACATGATGTGCATGTGCTTGCAAGAAATCTAACTTCAATCGGCTTCAGGGTGGCGCTGTAGGTTGCAAAGCCCAAAAACACCATTTCGGAAAGGCCATGCCCTTTGCCAACAAGTCGGATTGATTTGAAATTTGACACCCATGTCCACCTCAGTGTGCTCTACAAATAACTACTCAGACCATATAAGTTCTCCCACTATATATTTCGCCATTTGGAATTTTTGAAAAACACATTTTTTGCATCTCCTCCTTAACTGTAGTTCTAGTTCATACTTACTCTCCGCCAGAGGCAGTGCTTAACACTGAATATCTTATGTCTCGCGCATGCACAGGATGAGTCTTTATATTAACAAAGTCACGCGTGACCCTCGGATAGCCCCAACCGGGTATAAGTTCCAGTGTCATCCCTGAGATCAGTCCTTTTTCATCTTCTTATCTTCAGCATTAGCGTAAGTTAAGATTGTCTACGATTATGATTTCTTGAGCTCGTCGCTTGTAGCCTTGTGACCACCGATCGGATCTGCGGATCTCTCGCCCTCCAAAGGCTCTGTCAAGCTATCCCTCTTAGGAGGGAATGGTGTGTTCGCCGTTCGGACCATTGAGCCCTGGACCGGCAGACGCTACTATCTTCGATCATCATCAGTGTGATATGGAACATCTTCATTTGTGAACATCAATCTATGAGATTGATTAACATTGTTTTCTCTAACATTAGAGTTACCTTTTGTTTTTGTTTTCCACGTATGGCAGAGTGCTCTCACTCAAGCTAATTGAGTGGCGTGCTGACGAGATTGTGTCTGCTCGGTGTTTGCTAGATTGACATCATACCGTGTCAGTAAAAGAGTGTTCCCGCGACATCCTCCATGCCTCAGCAATAGTTCCCTTTGGCTTGCTGTCACTGCGCCCCCGGCAGAGATGGCTGAACAGCCTTCACTTGGACTGCAAGTGGCACAGGCACAGGACAATAGGGGTATCGCAGCAGTGCTTCTCGCTCTATCCCCGTGGAGGGAAAGGGCATACCTTTCAAAGGGTGTCCCGATGGGCTCTGTTCCATTCCGCCAACAGATGCCTGCCTCTCAGGGTGGGATGCAGCATGGCAGAACAGGACTGCTCTGGGCCAGTGGTCTGCTCAGGACTGCATTGTGAATGTCAATGTTCTAGAGCTACGGGCCATGCACCTAGCGCTCAAACAGTCGACCGGGTTTCACATAAGCCACCAGGGGGCCACCAAATCTGAAAAGTTGCTACAGGGATCCGGTGCTCTTCTGACTAGGGTGGCCTCTTGCCTTATCAGCCTACGGGCAATGTATCTACCAAGGGAACGGAACTAGGTCCCGGATTTCCTCTCCCCGTCACAAGCCTCCACCGGGGGAGTGGCAGCTTCATCCAGCGTTGATTCACAGCAATCAGCAGTCTTTTCGGCAGGGCAGACGTGGATCTCTTTGCCTCAGAGATATCGACCCACTGCTCCCTCTGGTTATCCTTGAAAGAGAAAACCAGTCCTCTGGGTCAGGATGCCTTGGCTCACACGTGACCAGAGGGTCTTCTTTATGCCTTCCCAACGTTTCCTCTGATCTTATCAACGCTTCTCAGAGTGCTTAAACCGGGCCTTCTGCCGGTGGCCCCCTTATGGCCAGCCAGGACTTGGTTCTCCCTGCTCTACAGACTCTGTCGCAGGATGCCCTGGCGCCTATCCAACAGGAGAGACCTCCTGTCTCAGCTAGGGTTTAGGATTTGGCTTCCAGATTCCTTCAACGCTGGAGTCTGGACGCTGGAGTGCCCGACCCACTGAGTGGCTGCATAAAAACAGTCAGAAGGACTATTCTGAATGCCAGAGTGCCATCTACCCGTCTGCGGTACGAGAATAGGTGCAGGTTGTTTTTTGAGTGGTGTGCAGTTCAGAACAAGGACCGAGTACAGTGCCCTGTACCTGCCATACTTGAATTTCTGCAGTCCCTCTTAGATAGGGGCCGGTCTCCCTCGACCCTGAGGGTGTACATGGCAGCTATTTCATGGCGGCATGCTAGGGTCGACAATAACATAGTTGGGAGCCACAGGCTGGTGTCCCTCTTTCTGAAAGGGGCACTGCGGTTGCATCCCCCGAGTGCCCCGAAGGCTCCTGCATGGGACCTGCCCCTGGTAAAGGACACCCTACGCTTGTCTCGCTTCAAACCCTTGGCACAGGCAGAGCTGAGGTGGCTGTTGGCTAAAATGCTTTTCTCCTTGCCATCACTTTGGCAAAGTGGGTGGGGGCGAGCTACATGCCCTGTCAGTGAGTGAACCATGTCTAAGGTGGAACTCAGATGGCTCAGACTTCACTTTGTGGCCTAATACCACGTTTATCCCAAAATGTGCTGGCATGCTCATATGTCAATCAGCCTATCCAGCTTGCGCAATTTAATCCCCGGTTAGGAGAGGAGAAGTCTAGGCTGCTGTGCCCGGTGTGGGCCCGCAAATCCTTTGTTGAAGCCAGCACGTGCATGTGTTAAGCTCTGCCTCTGGCGGTCAGTAAGGATGCAATTGCACGAAAGTTACAGATGTAACTACAGTTGTATGAATCCTGGAGTTCTTGGTCACTCGGAGTTTGGTGAACTCACGAGAAGATTCTGTAGGACTGATCTAATAGATGGTATCAAGACTCAACCTGCATGTGCGCGAGATGGAGGATAGTCTGTGTTAAGCACTGCCTCTGGAGGTCATCCATGATTCATAGAATCGTAGTTATATCTATAACTTTCCGTCTGATTGCTACCAAATATTCTGTTGATCATTATCGGACCAAGCTAAACAAAATTATCAAAACTTTGTTGATATCTTAGTATGTTTGTAATTTATTGCAGAATAAACTTCAAGGGGGCAGGCCTCAGCACATTAATAGACCTAACTCAACAATTGTTTGGCCAATCATCTCGAACGCTTTAAATGAAATGTTTCATGACAATGTTGAACCACGTATGTAACTATTTTGAAATCCCTCAATAGGGGGCACTACTAGCTCTTAACATGCATGGGACAAATTTTGCCATAAATCAATCAATACATTTGTCCAAAGATCACCAAACTTGCTGGATATTTTGGATTAAGCTGTTGAAAACAAGGTCAAATGTACAAAAAATATGACTGGTGGGAACTTCTTCTTTCAACAAGGTTAAACCAGCTGAACTGACTTTGCTCAACTTTGTGAAGCCAAAAACCTAGTCCTTTAGAAACTGGAATGGGCCTTTGTTGCTATATTGATTCTTGTTTCCTGCATAACCTTGTTTTATAAGGCCAAACTTCTTTGTCATAGACATCCTGTGGAATTCACCTGCTCTCACTATTATTTGCCTTGGCAAAGCAATCTCGGCAAATGTAGATTGCAGTCTTTCTCTCTCTCCTTCTCTCCATCCAGTTGATTGGTGTTCTGACCAACGATGGCCACAAATTATTCGAGGCAGCATTGTTTGGAAGCTTCGTGCTGTCCACCCCAGTGCTTTTTATTGTGTGTATTGTCTATGCCTGCTACATTCTGGGCTACACAGCACTAACTGGAGTCTGCACCTACATCATCTTTATCCCAGTACAGGTCTGTATGTTAGAAAAACTGTTATTAATTAGATTACATGAGCAGTGTAAAACGAATTGATTTCGGATTTACTCGAGCCACATCATAATCAGAGCTAAAAAGACGTACTGCAATAAGCAAAGATTAAACACAAAAATGCATTTGAATTGTCTAGTAGTTAGCGAATATTTAAAGCTTTCTAACTAATTCATTCTAACTAATTCAGCCATCAACGTTGACTACACTGACGTATCTGAATTAGCTTTTTTGCGGTTTGTTTTCAATTGATACCATATCAATAATTTTCCTTTTTTCTGCTTTCAGTTTGGCTTGGCCAATCTCATTAACGCATTCAGATGGAAAACCGTATTGATAACAGACAGCCGTGTTCGTACAATGAATGAGATTCTCAACAGTATCAAGTTAATCAAGATGTACGCCTGGGAAGATTCCTTTGAAAAGAAGATTGCAGGTATGAAGTTAGACAGACTAGGTCTTCCAGTCCAAAATGTTTTTAATCTTTCTTGAATATCAAATATCATGTTCATCATTAAGACAGTCCCTTTTGTATAAACACAAACCCAATCTTGAAATTGCATGCTTTACTTTCCATGTAGCAAAACAGCAAAGTTCAAGGAAAAAATGTATGCAGCTTTTACAGCAAACAGGATGTTTTTTTTTCATTATGTTTTTATGAAAAATCACATAGCCATGCTGCCAGAGGCACCAGAGGCTGAAGTTGAGTCTGCCACATACTCTCCAGCTTCCTCTTATTGAACGAGCTGACTATATGGATCCATAAAAGGAATCTAGGGTTGATCTCCCATGTGCACTTGCCACCACCAGTCCATGCTCTTTTGCTGTCAGCTCATTCATCGGGAGAAATAAAGTTTGAAAAAAATGAAAATGTTCCCCAAACATGTGATGCTGTCTGTCTTATAGTATTCCGGAAAAATGAGAAGAAAGAACTACTGAAGGTCAGTTACGTCCAGAACATCAATACCAGCATCACCAGCATCATCCCCACCCTTGCCACCGTTCTAACTTTCATTGTACATACGTCGTTGAGCTTGAAACTCAACACATCTGAAGTGAGTACTGCAGCAGTGCAGAACATACAGTACAACAACCCTTGCCATCATGCCCTATGGTTGATAGAGGTGTACTGAAAAAAAATGGCTGTGTTGTATCAAGTGATCGTCATTTTTTGTTATGAACAGGCCTTCACCACCATCGCCATTTTCAACTCCTTGAGGTTCTGCTTGGCTCTTATGCCCCTGTCGGCGAAGGTCCTGGCTGAGGCTTCTGTTTCATTAAAACGACTGAGGGTAAACTCCTCTCTTTGTGTCCTGCTCAGCTGGCAACGGTATTCATTATTACTCAGATTTTTCATAATGTCATCTTGCTGTGATGTCATTCAGGCATAAAGACTCCCCCAAGGCTCCCCCTGAAGACTAACATGAAATTGTTTTATTTTATCTTTATTCATTTCAAACATAATTAAGAGCTTGTATAGAGTTTTAACATGTATGCCAACCTGCAGTGCAAACTTGTCTTTAACACTTTCAAGACTTTCGTCTTCTTGATTTTACACCTGCCTTTAGAAGCGACTATTAACTGTCTTTCTCTAAGATATGAAAATTTGTATCCTTACATCATTGTTTTTCCATTTTTATGTTATTGGAGCTATTTATATATACTTCACTACAACTGCATTGCCAGCTTTCATTGTGTTTGGTGCTGTGTGTAACTAATTCAGACTTAAAATCACATTTTTATTAACATAAAAAGTAGCATATAAATGCAATGTTCGGCTATTTCAGAAAATATTGCTGATCCAGAATCCAGAGCCCTACCTGATTCAGAGAAAAGACAGTGATGCAGCCATAGTGATGAAAAATGCTACACTTTCCTGGACCAAACCATCCAACCAGCCAGACACCCCACCTATCTCAGCCAATGGGGAGACAAGACACAAAAAGGAGGAGACTGAAACCTTGCCAACCCTGAGAAACATCTCCTTCACACTGCCTAAGGTGTGCTTTACCCCTGGTGAGAATAAATTAGGTGATCTAGATTGGGTTAAAGGTTAACCTACACTGTCAATGTTATCTCCTGAAGGGTAACCTGCTTGGTGTCTGTGGGAACGTGGGAAGTGGAAAGACGTCACTGATTTCCAGCATTTTGGAACAGGTTGGCTCCCGCTTTTGTCTTTTTTGTTCTTTATTCTCTTACTCCCTGCAAGTTTCTGACGTAATGTTTGAAATGTTTTACTGCTGTTGATTTTCACTATGTTATTGTCCACCTCTCTGTTACACTGTTATGTGCATTGTGTTAAACCAGATCTAACTGATGCCATGTAACGTACAGCTTTTCTCATGGTTGTCTGCTCATTTTTACATTTTAGATGCACCTTCTGCAGGGCTCCCTCACAGCTGAAGGGGCATTTGCCTATGTTTCCCAGCAGGCGTGGATATTTCATGGGACTGTTCAAGAAAACATTCTGATGGGGGAACCTTTTGACCAGTCCAAGTATATAATCATTAATCCACATACATTATAAGTAATGACAGACATTTGATTAGGGAAACAAAAGGAGGTATTGTTAACCAAGTGGATACCGTTTGCGATGTTAATATTTTACCACTGTTCTTCATTATTGCAGTGACACAGACTATTAAAACGAGGATTGAATAAGTTTTTCCTTCTGAGGTTATCCATCCATCTTCCGTAACCTGCTTATCCAGTTAAGGGTTGCAGGGGTGCTGGAGCCGATCTCAGCTGTCAATGGGCGAAGGCAGGGTTCACCCTGTCCAGGGTTGACTGAGGTTATCTGACGTAACAAATGTTTAACAAGAAGAAAGTTCTTCTTATCACTGTCAGTTTGCATCTGACAAGGTAGCCAAACAGGATCAGAGATCACCTCTGTTATCTGACAGGATTATCATTAGGAAACCCCTCCATGCAGTGTGCCAAGTATTTTGCTGTGTCACGTCCTTCAGCTGGCATTTACGACTGCAATTAGGCCCATAGTTGTGCTGTAATCATTATCTTGTATGAAGTACATACTGCAGTGAAAGTCAACATGTGCTAGACCTGACGGTGTTTTCTTTTAGTGAATGTTTCCCAATAGAAACACAGTTACTATTACATTTTTTATTGTATTTGTATGGAACGAATAGCTGACATGATCGGCAATACTAAATACAAAGAAGAAGGATCAAATTTGGGAATCCGTTTCAGCACTGCTTATCTGTTAATACAGACTAATACTCACTGTGTATGATTATATGAATAATACATTTGAGGCACTGTATTGTTTCCCCCCCTTCTATGGTATGTGTTGTTGTATAAAGTGTCATTGTGCTGCTCGGCACTTTTAGTCGTTGTTGTTTGTTTGTTAGATTGTCTGTTTCCCTTTTGTATGTCTATCCCATAAATGTAAAAGCGTAAATAAAAACAAAAATTAGATGGACGTTTTTCCAGTAAACCGAATTAAATATTTAAATCTTGTCTTCAAAATGGCTTTGTTGAATACACTATACGTGGCTGTCCTTTGACTTTCAGATAACTCATTGTCTTATTCCACAGATACAACAGAGTTGTGGATGTCTGCAGCCTCAGAGCTGACCTGGATATACTCCCATATGGTGATCAAACTGAGGTAGGAGCTCTCTGCAGTACTCTATTATTTTTGAAGAATAGTTTTGTACAGCATTGAATATCCCAAAAAATTAGTTTGGCATATCCATATATGTGACACAATTTTGGATCAGTTCCAGGTCTGATTGATGTTTCTGAGTTTATCCGAAGCTGTGAGAAGTTTTATTTCTTCTTCATTGTTGTAAATTAGTAACAGTGAAAAGTAGGTTTTGTGATCTACCATATAATGTTGTCAGTGATCTAATCAGCTTTCTGCTGTTTTGTTGACAGATCGGAGAGCGAGGGCTGAATCTTTCAGGGGGACAGAAGCAGAGGATCAGCCTGGCCAGAGCTGTCTACTCCAATAAGGACATCTTCCTCCTTGATGATCCACTGTCTGCCGTCGATGCCCATGTGGGGAAACACATCTTTGAAGAATGCATTAAGAAGGAGCTCCAGGGAAAATCCATCATACTGATTACTCACCAGCTCCAGGTACACACATTTTTTTAGCAGATAGTGAATCCTAAATAGCTTCTTTTTTTAGATTTCTCAATCAAATTAGCATACTTTTTAAGTGAAACAACAAAAAAGGATAACAAGGCTGATCCTATTGTTGTAAAACCCGAAGTAAGAAATCACACCAGTAAGTGGTGTCTGATTGCTGCCATTAGTATTGTCTTTATCATGAGTTGTGAGCCACATCGTAAACCACAAGATAAGAGCATTTGCCAAATGTTATAAATGTAAACGCGTGCAGTGCTGAGATGGTTTTGTTGACATGGTTGTCCTCGTTTGTGTCTGTCAGTATTTGGAGTTCTGTGATGACATTATGCTTTTGGATGATGGCGAGGTGCAGGAGGCTGGAAACCACCAGGCCCTGATGAAAGCCAATGCACGCTACGCTCAGCTCATCAGCAACTACCAGATGGAGCAGTCCGAGGTAAAAAAACAAACCTGCAGAACAAAGCTCAGACGTACTGTAGCTCCTCTTTTATGTGTCTTTCCTTTATGTTTTACAAGCTGCAAAACCATTCACCGATTCTTTATTCTTTCTAGCTCAAAAACAATAAACTGATACACGTAAGCTGTAAACTAAATGTGTCAAAGGTTTATAGGAGCCAGAAACATGTCTTCTACTAAGCCAATATTTAACGATTCATTATCTACTTTGCGTGACAGTGAGTTTCTGTCAACTTGTCCAGACTCAGCAGTATCTCTTGGTTTTTGCTTATTCATTCAGACTCCGAATGAGGAGGAGGAAGTGTCTCCCCAAGACACTGACCAGCTGAGAAACACTGAGCCAATAGAAAGCACCCACATAGGGTTAGTGAACCCAGGTATGGAAACCAGGAAAACATGTTATTTTGTGTAAAGAAAATGGATTATATGGGCTAATTCATTATGTCTCAATTCATCAGTTCACTAACAAAGACCACGCTATTAATGATTTGTGATTCAAATGGTTTATTGCTTGTTAGAGTGAGAGGGAAGGACTTTGGGAGCGAAAGGTGGTTGAGGGAGGAAGGGATCAAGTTTGTGGGATGAAGGGATGAGGGTCGTGGGTTGAAGGGATGTAGGGATGTAGGGTAGGGGATGAAGGGATGAGGGTTGTGGCTGAAGGGATGTAGGGTCAGGGAGAAAGGGTGTAGGTTAAAGAGGGTTCTGGAATGATGGATGGAGGTAACCGGGGGAGTGGAGACTCTTGAGTGGGGGCTGTGTCTTCTGAAGCTCTGGTTATGCAGAGTCCCCCGTAATCAAGATAGAGAGAAAGATAGAGGTAGAGAGAGAGAGATAGAAAAGGTAGAAAGAAATATAGAAAGAAAGGTGGGTTTGGGGGAGGGAAGTTAATGGGTTAGTCATGCTTAAGTACTTTGTGTGGATGAAATGAGACGTGTTTGGGGCGTAGTCCTTGTTCCCGAACTAACTCTATTTAATAATTTATAAATTTATAAATTGATGCCTGAGGCAATTCAGAGAGCAGAACCAGTCACAGGGATATTGTATAATAGGCTTCTTCACTTTTGGCACAATTCTCTGTGGACCAAAGGGCCTTTCGTGTCAATAAATAACCAGGAGGAGGTAAAAGGTAGCGCCAGCTTTCGGTTGAGGTAACAAAGGGACCTAGGATGATAAAAGAAAGGACAATGAACTCTGTAAAAGCTTTGTCAAACAATAGAACCAGGGCAACAAATCTAGAATCCTGATTGTCAAATGCTGATGGTATTGTTTTATTTGGGCATGTCTGTGTCTTTATTATGGTCTACAGCATAGGAATGATAGGAATTTATTCTGTCATTTTATTGATATCTCCCTTCCACATCTTTGCTTCCTTTCAGCATTTGACATGTCGGACGAAAAGGATGATGGAACGACAGCTGACCAAATATGTGAGTCTATGAAATGTATTAAATCATAACTCTGATATTGGGGAAGTTCAGATCTTATATATTCAATCTCTGCAAGGATGTCAGACTCATTTTGTTCTATTTGAATGTGAAAACCTAAAATTAAAAGGGTGCATGCGTTAAGTGGCCAGAAGTGCTGGATTGATGGTCCAACAACTTCTCTCTCAAGAGCTCTTCCTTATTTTTTCACATTTTCCTTGAACCTTTTGTGTTTGCAATAAACTAGTGCAACACTATGAATGCCTTACAGGAGAGAATATGTGCGCCATTATTCCTGCATTTCAACAATTATCACATCTCTCCTCTTTCTACAATGGTTTTCTCTTTTCTTCTTCTTAAGCACCTGTTGCTGATCAGCTGGTCATTCAGGAGTCCACCACAGAAGGTGCCGTCTCCTGGAGAGTCTACCAGCAATACTGCAAGGCAGCTGGAGGTCTGAATGCCTACAGCACACACACACACACACACACACACACACACACACACACACACACACACACACACACACACACACACACACACACACACACACACACACACACACACACACACACACACATATATATGCATTGCAATGATTGTATATTGATGATGGTTGATGTGTTTGTGCTGCTGCAGGCTACATAGTAAGCTTCCTAACCGTCCTGAACATCATCCTGATGATTGGATCCACAGCCTTCAGCAACTGGTGGCTCAGCTTCTGGCTGGGGGCGGGTGACGGGGTGAGAGTCATATCTCTCTATCTCTCTCTCTCTCTCTCTCTCTCTCTCTCTCTCTCTCTCTCTCTCTCTCTCTCGCTCACTCTCACACACCCACACAAGCACACATACATACAGCCCTGGTTGCATGTGAATGTGTTTTAAGGAAATGTCTGACTTCCCACAGATCGAGACAATACACATTTTATCATTCTCCAACTGGCATGTTTTTTTGAAAGTGTGAGGTTCTGCAAATAATTTTTCCTCACATAACTTCACTGTCACATATCATATATAATATGTTGTGTTTATAAGTTATCTCTCTGGACTTGGTCTCCACTAACAGTTTATATTTTCTGTTTCCCTCCCCCAAGTCATCCAATATCACTGCTTCAAACCCAGGCGACATCTCAAAAAACCCAGACCTGCAATTTTACCAAATTATTTATGCCGTGATGTTGGTCGTCATGGTGACACTTGCCCTCATCAAATGCTTCTCCTACACTTGGGTGACCTTGAATGCGGCCACCAAACTCCACGATACCATGTTCAAGAAGGTACTGTTGAATGGCTGACCCCTAGTCATCTCTATAATATCAAACATAACCATGTTTACTTAATTGAATTGTAGCGTTGTTTATGACTATAAAATAAAATATTGCTTACGATAAAAATTGCGGGGCACCACTTCTGAATAGAAGAAATAAAAATTAAAATATGATCAATAATGTGGTGACAAATTATCCAGTCTCAATATCACAGGCGTAAGTCCTGATTTCAGTGACCTTATAGCTCCAACCTTTTGAATCAATATGACAGACAATGGCTTGGCGATATATGGGGAATTTATTAAAAAGGGAATTAAATGAATGGATGACAAGATTAATAATTAAAGAACAATACAAAACATGAATGAATGGGTTTCAAATAATCAGGCAATATTATACCAAATAGTGAAGAAAAGTTGAGGTCTCCTCTTTCTCCTATCTCTGCTCTATCTGGTCAATCTATATTATTATTCAGAGCTTCTATATCTCCTACACCAACTCTGGATCATAGTATGGTTGAATGTTCCTACTTTGTGCCAAGGGGTCCAGATGCCTTTTGCGGGTCCCTGCAGTTGCTTCAGCGGTCCTGGTGGTTTCAGCTCTGCCGTCGGACTCTCTGGTCCGTCAGAGGTGAAGAGGGTGAAGTGGACCTGTAGCTGTCCGCTGGCTCTCAGCTGGCTCTGGGGTTCTCCCTCAGTCAGCAGGCAAAAGTCTCTGAATTCTTTGTGTCTTGCTTCAAGACGGGCGTTGGATCCGGTCCGGTGTGTGGAGAGGGATATAGCTCTGAATAGTTCGATAACTGAGGCTACTTGTTGATATTCTCCAACTAATCTCGTTTTGGCCTAAACGATAATAATTAAAGTTGATGTCTCACGAGATCAACAGATGTTCACTAAAAATAAGGCTCGTTTAAAAGAATGATTCTAAGATGCTCCAAGGAGTTTGAGGAGGAAAATAATGGCAAAACTGCTGTTCTAAAATAAAATAAAATAACACTTAACAAGACGCCTAACACGGACAAAAACGAAAAGGACAAGAGGACAAGAGGACAAGAGGAATAAGAGGGTGAACAAAGCAAGTCTCCTGGTTTTATCTGTTCAAGATAGGTGTCGGGTCCCAGGGTGTGGCTTGATTTTATGGCTCTGTTTTTGTCAAGATTTGGGATTCCTTTGTCCCTAGTGTCGTCGGTCTTGTTTAGTAAATTGACTAATCTAACATTTTAAACAAATAACCCACATACTTTTCTTCACTATGAGTTTAACAGACCTTACACACTTGTACGGATACAGAGATGGAATTTCAGTTACATACATTTGGTATACAGGATTAACAGAGGTCATGCATGTCCGATATGCATTATTTCCAATTGACCACTGGATAGGCAATATGGTCACATGATGAGTCCGATCTGAAATATATGAAAATGAATTTAACTCTGTTTTCCACTCCACAACTACGCGAGAAAGACGCATTATGCTGAAATCAAATGGGAAATTCTTTGCTTGGGGTTATTGAATGTTTCACAGACTTATGCAGTGTTATACAGGGATACAAGGAATAATTGCAGAGATAGGTAGTGTGGTTCCTGTTCTCTTGAGCAAAGGAATTTATTGCTTTGACCTCTGTTAGCTTTTTGGTTTAGTTCCTGGCTGTTGTTTACACATACAAACGAATGGCATGCTTGAGTGCATCCCTTCAGGTTTGCTTTTCCAAATGTCACGTTATCAGCTAGAAAAGAGAGGGGGAGGTGAGGAAGAAGGTTATTCATTGGTTCGTATTTCCCGGGCTGACTTGAGATCTTCCTCTCAGCCTGTGGAGTGTCAGCATTGACCTTCTCTGTAGAGATGAAATATCAGAGAGGGGGGAAAATGAATGTCTCGGGTTGTTAGTCACTTCAGGTCTTTCCAACCTCGCTACAGAATATATCATTTTAAAAAATCTGTTAAGATTTTTCTATATAGTTTACTGTCACAACTTATGGTACCTCCGGGAAAGACAGGACTAAAATGCACGACCCAGAGAGCAGGAAAAGGTGCAGAAAAACAGTCTGTACTTATCAGAAACAGTTTCTGTACACAGGAGATCCGTCAGGTAATCAGGCAAACAATATAGGCAGAGATCAGGAAAAACCGGGAACACTAACAGAAGGAAAATAGCTGGAATGCTTGACACGAGGGACAAAGATGAACAGGAACAGAGACAGGGAAACAAACAGACTAAATAAACTGGGGAGGGGTGGATGATTAGGCAAGGGTAGACAATCGCCAAGGTGTAAAAACACACAAGGGGAGGAAGTGAAGCATCTGAAACAAGAGGAGAGGTGAGTAATAAAGCAGGAAATATTGAAATGCCAAAATAAAGGAAAACATAACCTAAGGATCAGGACAAGACATGACAGTCACCCTCCCTCTGGCTGGCTTCCAGAAGCTTTGTTTGATGACAAACACGGTCCTCCGAACCCCAAGATGGCAGTAGATGATTGAGGTGTGAGCCCAATAGATCACCTGGGAGCAGAGAGAAACCGAAACAAACAACCGGTTGGGGGTGCAGCCCTCCAGCACCTATATGTTCACTCGGGCTTGCCTGACCTTCTCCGGGATGCTCCAGGTAACAGCTGGGCCAATTGGCAACAGCACTGACCTTGGAAGGGTTCATATGGATGCAGTTAGGGGAAATTCTTTATCTCATCCCCCTCAACTCACCTACTCCATGTAATATTGTGTTTCTGATTATTTATTTTTTTGTTTTCCTTTCTCAGATTTTCTCCAGTCCCATGAGTTTCTTCGACACGACGCCAGCTGGCCGCATTCTCAACCGCTTCTCCAAAGATCAGGAGGAGGTGGACACTGTCCTTCCCCTGCATATGGACCCTTTCTTGCAGTTTACTCTGCTGGTCCTCTTCACCATTATCACCATCTCTGCAGTCTTCCCCCCGATGCTGGTAGCTGTGGTTATCATGGGAGCTTTGTTCATCCTCATTCTCTTGTGAGTTGATACCTGTTTAAACATTATAACATTTATTTCTATGTTTACAGTTTGAAAATAGGATCGTAGCAATCACAATCTGGTACCTGCTGATTACACGTTCATGTAGTTTAAGGTTTTCATTTAAATTGTTGCACTTCTTAAAAGCAGGTGGAGTAAAAAAGGTATACTGAATGTCAGTTTTGATTCATCTGCAGTATCTTCCAGAGGAGTATCCGTCAGATGAAGAGGATGGAGAACATCAGTCGTTCTCCCTGCATCTCTCTTACCACCTCCACCCTGCAGGGCCTGAGCACCATCCATGCCTACAACATAAGAGACAGACACATACAACTGTAAGATATCAGAGTTCCTAGACGTGACTCTCAAATGCCACTCAACTGCATGGCTACACGTATGGCAGTGTTGTTTTTTCTTGACACATCTTTTTTTACATCATAGTGTATTATGATTCCCATAGTTGTAATTCATTATAATCTTTTTACAACGCATTATAATAACTGCTATAATGCATTATAATCTGATTATAAATTACTCTAAGAGGTCAATATTTGCTCTCACTTAAGTGAACAAAATGTCATTAATTCTATAAAAAAAACCAAAAAAAACAACATTGTGAATTAATCACTTAGATCAGTTTAATGGCTCTTGAGATAAGCAAATAAGCAATAAGCATTCGATGCAGTCCAAAAGTAGCATATTATGTTTTAGTCAGTGTCTCTGATCCTGGTCTGAATCCTAAATGCTGTTACTGACCGTTGGGGTGAAGTGGTACAGTATGTTTGTTCACAAACACTGGCATGTCTTTTATCATGTTGTAGGTTCAAGTTACTGAATGACATCAACTCCAACCACTATTTAATGTTTCATTCTGGGACACGCTGGCTCTCCTTCTGCCTGGACTCCATGGCTTCGGCCATGACCTTGTTGGTTGCTCTCTTTGTAGTGCTCAGCGGTAATGACGTCATTAGTTCGTCTTTGAAAGGCTTGGCCTTGTCCTACACCATACAGGTAACTTCGAAATAATAAATTAATTAACTTATGGTTTATTTTTTGTAAAGATACAGTGAAAGGAGCTGCAACAAATGTTTATAAAGACTGTTGTTGTGTTGTCCAGCTGACAGGATTGCTTCAATATACAGTGAGGCAGGCGACGGAGGTGGAGGCAAGATTCAACTCAGTGGAGCGGCTGCAGGAATACATCACGGTCAGACTCTAAGCTTCTCTGCCTCAGAAAAATAAAAGACACACATATACACAGGATGCCTGACTACTCCATCCATCTGTCCATTAAACTAATCAAGAAGAACCCTTTTAAAAGATACTTGCTCCCCTGCTGTGCAGTTAATTATCATCTGACGCACCCTTATCCCCTCCATCAAAAGTTGTTGTTTATTGTGTTCAGGGTTGTAAGTCTGAGGCCCCCAGGCACATAAAGGATGTCCAAGTCCCAGAGGACTGGCCGAAGAGCGGAACCATCACCTTCAAGGACTATAAGATGAGGTACAGAGAGAATACACCAATTGTCCTGAACGGACTCAACTTTATCATCAGAGCCGGAGAGAAGCTGGGCATTGTGGGAAGGACAGGCTCTGGTAAGACCCTGACTCCATTAGTTTTTACTCATAACTTTGTTATTCATACAGGTAGATTTTAGTGTAAATATAAAACAAAATGTCAAGATGACTCGGACATCTTAAAATTATCGGATGATCGACAAAACTATAACTAATTATAAGATACTGAAACAGTCCTGAATACACACACAATTGTAAGTGTTTCAATATGTCATATTATATAGTAAAAAACATACATGCAGTGAAGTAAATCAGGAAACCTATAGTCTATATTGAGCATAATGTGTCTCACAAAATGCTTATGTTGATAGCCCTCTGTTACAACTGCATCTTTGGATTTAATTGAGTAAATAAAAGAGCTTACTTGGATCAGAGTGTTATCTTGTGAAGACATGGCTCTAAGGTGCTGAAGGGAACCCTGCCTCTGTAAATCATAATGGTTACTGTTGTGCTTTGTTTCTGAAGGGAAGTCCTCTCTAGGCGTGGCTCTGTTCAGGCTGGTTGAGCCAGCAGCAGGAACCATCCTGATAGATGGCGTGGACATCATGGCCATTGGTCTCCAGGATCTGCGCAGCAAATTGTCGATCATCCCCCAGGATCCGGTGCTTTTTATTGGCACAGTCAGGTAACCTTAGCTAACCCCTAACTCCATAGAGCTTTATGTTCACAAACGGCTAAACACTGTTCTAACTGTGGTGAGTTAGTCACTGGCTTGCCAACTGTGAACGTTCATGTACTTTCCTTCAGGTACAACTTAGACCCTTTCGATAACTTCGGTGATGAGGAGATCTGGGCGGCGCTGGAGAAGACCTACATGAAGGACTCAGTATGTTTGCTGGACAATATGAAGTCTTAGTTTATTGTTGTTTTTGAACCCTTATTTTCAAATATATCACGGATTGTAGCATTGGGGGAGGAAGTATTTAAATGATCAACTAAAGTAAAAGTAGCAATACCAAACTGTGATAATATCAATATCACAGCATTTCTATTTTAAACTTGGTAGTTTTTCTATTTTTCAAACTTTGGTTTTTTTATATTATTGTTCGATCATAGTCAGGACAGATTACTCTTAAATGTGGAAGCAGCAGTAGTGAAAGTAGTGCTTTGAGTATCGTTTTGTTTCCTCAGATAACCAGATTGGAGGGAAAACTACAGGCACCGGTGCTGGAGAATGGAGAGAACTTCTCTGTAGGAGAAAGACAACTCATGTGTATGGCTAGAGCACTACTTCGCAATTCCAAGGTCTGTGCATTTACCTGCTTCCTCTGATTTCTTGTTATTTAAACACTTCACAGTTTACTGGTGCTGAACAGCCACTGGATTACTAATGCCATGTATCTATCTGTCATGGTTTCTCTGGACTTAAGTTTTGACTTCCTGTTTTATTTTGTAATCCTTGCTTCATGTGTCCTGGGTTCATTTGACTTCCGGTCTTTGTGGTTTTCCCTCTTTTTTTCACCTGTTTTTAAATATACTACTAAAAGTCATAATAAATAATAAAAAAATATGTAAATTAATAAGTAGTCTACATAGCAGATAGGCACTATCACATTTCATGTGCCAAGGTCCAAATAGAGCACAGAGTTGACCTTCAGTTCCTTGTTCACCAGGCGGATAGCTTCTGGTATAAACAATGCTCTATGCCGGTTGGTAGAGCACCTGGGGAGGCATAGGCGGCGCCTAAGAGGAAGCATCTGGAACCGAGGGTGTAGGACATGGGTACTATCCCCCATGATGTCATGGGCCTTTGCCTTGACCTGCTGCTCATAGAATGAGGCTAGGCTTTAAAGTGGCACTCCAGTGATTTTGGAACAAATGTTCACTATGGTTTGGAGACGGTTTCTGTTTTTGACAGTGAGGGATGGGAACCAGTAAATGAAGGAGAAACACAGGATACTCTCGATGTAAGTTTGTAGGATGGGTTTTTGGACACTGAAAGAGTTCAGTTTCCTGAGGTCAGACAGTCTCTCCTGCTCTCTCTGACTTTAATTGTATCCATAATAAATCCTCCTAAAAAGACAAACATCCTTAAAAAATGAAGACAGTTGTTTGTTTTGCTTATGTTGTTCAGACCTACAATTAACAAATAGTTTAATCAGATGGTGAAAAAGTAAACAAATCAAAAATAAGACTCAAGTTTAATCTTCTCACTGTCGGTTGTCTTTTCCTCTTTCATTCCTTCCTTGTTGCAGGAAGTTTAGTTTGTGTACCTGCCTGCCGGACCATCTGCTTTATTTGGACACTGACAGCCATTTCAATGAAATCATTAAATTGTTCCTGCTGCCACTTCATCTGTGACTGCGTTTCAGTCTTCCCCTGCTCCCTGCATCTGCTACCATGACAACATGTGTTGTTGTGCCAATCAAACTAACTGCTTGTGAGATTGATATTATTCACATTTGCATCAATTAACCCACCACAACCAGTATCTTTGGCCAGTATTTTCCAGTCAATCTCTTCATCTAGACTAACTGTCCCTCCTGTTGTCCAACAGATCATTCTTTTGGATGAGGCAACAGCATCCATAGATGCAGAGACAGACGCCTTGATCCAGAACACCATCAAAGAAGCCTTCAAGGACTGCACCATGCTCACCATCGCCCATCGTATCAACACTGTGTTGCACGCAGATCGTATACTGGTCATGGACAACGGCGAGGTAACAGAGGAATACACAAAAGTAAAGTTTTCTGTGCTTCTAAACCTAGACTTACAGTATGTGATTTGTCCAACAGGTGGCCGAGTTAGACGATCCAGATGTGCTGAAGCAAAGACCAGACTCTCTGTTCTCCTCACTGCTCGCTTCTGCTAACACTGTGAACTCCTGAACCACAGAGGCCCTATTGCACCACTACACAATTATAAATTTAACACACACTATTCATTTACACAATCATATCTCAATCATTCCTGTCATATTGTAATCTGGACCAGTGTGGTTTTATCATTGTGACTGAGCAGCAGAGATGGGGTCCAACATTTATGGAGAAAAAGACTTATGTTAGGATTTATGTTTTTCACCCTACAAAGTGTGTAAATAGTGATGTATTTATCTCCACTGTCTGCTGAAACAAATGCATTGACAATGTTTTTTCATAGGATTTTTGTAGAAGCAGATTTTAATGTATATTTAAAACATATTATTTATTGATTTTCTATGACTTTGTTTGCTGCCACTTTGCAAAACTTCTGCGTGAAGTTTTAATCTGCTAGGTGAATATGCACTACATATGCAATTGCACAGGGGCCCTGAGGGACAAAACACAACAGCACTTACTTTGCAAGACTAAAACAGATAAATGTAGGTTCCTTGTGGCCAATGATTCCTTGTCAGTAGTACAACTACTTCTTTCTCAAATGTTCTGTGTCATCATGTTTGTGAAATAGTTTTGTGTTTCGCTAAATGTTGTTTTGACTGTGAGGCACACCTGCAATATATTTTGAAACATCCATCGCATTTCATAAGAAAATAGGATATGTACGGTTTTTCCGTTGTATATAGACAATTTCGCTGCTGGCACAGGGTGTTAATAAATCATGAAAATGTGTAAGCTTCATTCACAGTGCTGTTTTTTGCAACCAGTGACACATTGTTCTTCTTCCTCTCTGGAATTTGTATTTAAAAAGTGTTCAGACACATTATTAGCTGCGTATTCAATGATACTCATTGCTTATTTCTACAGGCTACAAGTCTGTTTATTTTGCATTACTGTTATTTTTACTTACCCAAACTGACCCAATACCCACTATCCTCTTTAGTGAAGCCAGTAGGAAATGCGGATTGAACAAGTGCCTGTTGCTAATTCTCTATAGTTTGACGAAGTCAGTGAATTTGCTAAAGGATCAGGTCATAGAGAAAGTTTGCTACAACATATCTTTTAAAAGAGAATTTCCCACAAATGGGTGTCAAAATCCAATCAGTGTCTTATGAAGAAGAGGATTTTTCCTTTTCTATGAAATGCTGTTAAGGCATGACATTCCTTTCATCTGCGGTTATTGGGTTCTAATGGTGAGGCCAGTCCTCTGCCTGCTTTTCAAATCCCTCCTTTAGTTCTCCACTCTCCATCCTCACACCTTCCCCTCACGATAAAATGAATGGGTTGCGCAATATACAGATAAAGATATATAATCTTTACACATGAAGATATAAAGGGAAACATTTTTAAATGTATATTAATTTTGATTGTTTCCTGCTGAAATTATGTTTCACCTCTTCTGCAATTTCTAAGTTTCGGCAGCCCCGTCTTCCCCTCACAGTACTGTTTTGAATTGGCTACGAAGGCCAAACTAAACAAAGAATTTAACTTAAAAGGACAATTTAAGACTTAATGCATGACAGAGAATATCAAACAGAGGTGAATTGTACTTTTGCCAAAAACACAACTCTTTGAAACAATACAAATCTCTGTCACACATTTTATCTCACGAAGAAAGGGAGAAACATGAGATGTAGTTCAAAGCAAAAATGTTGATTGTAAATTAATTTTCTGAAGCTGTGAGTCTGTGGTTGTAAAAGGCAGACATTTCCAAACCTGGTGAAAATGATGATGCCTTTGAAGTAAAACCCAGTGTTGACTCTTTTCCTTGGAAACCATGCAAGGGGAGATGAAAACGTGAAAATATGTTTTAAGAGAAATGAGACGTCCTTTCCTCTGAAGCGTCATGTGAAACGTTGTCTGTTTCTGATGACGGCGGCCGCCGATCACAGCTGGATCAGCTACATAAAGCTGGAACATCTTTCAGAAGGCTTTAACATCTGTAGTGACTTCTGATGGCGTTTGTGTCTGCACATGTTCACTGTACTAATTATAATTAAGACACACAAATACCATCACTGCTAGAGCAGCAGTGATTCCTCCCTGTAACCTGTTACCTAGAAGACAGCATTCTGTATTTATACTGTTTTCTGTGTCCTGCTTATAAGTGCAGGATCGATATCTACTGGCAGATTGCGTTTATATTATTTATTAATTATTTGCATCTGTATTTATTGATATTCTGAGCGTAAAATCATTATAAAATAGCCCAGAATAGGATTATGGTGTCTCTTAACCACTGGAAAATATTTATTAGGCAAAAGATATTTTTGGTAAAATATGTAACTTATCAAACCGGACACTCTGTAATTATTGGCGTGACTGGATGAAATGACGACAAAGATGTAAAAAGTGTTTCTTGCTGCCAGATAGACAGTCTCTCCTGCTCTCTCTGACTTTAATTGTATCCATAATAAACCCTCATAAAAAGACAGATCATCCTAAAAAAATCAAGAAAGTTGTTTGTGTTGCTTATGTTGTTCAGACCTACAATTAACAAATAGTTTAATCAGATGGTGAAAAAGTAAACAAATCAAAAAATAAGACTCAAGTTTAATCTTCTCACTGTCGGTTGTCTTTTCCTCTTTCATTCCTTCCTTGTTGCAGGAAGTTTAGTTTGTGTAACTGCCTGCCGGACCATCTGCTTTATTTGGACACTGACAGCCATTTCAATGAAATCATTAAATTGTTCCTGCTGCCACTTCATCTGTGACAGCGTTTCAGTCTTCCCCTGCTCCCTGCATCTGCTACCATGACACTTTGTGTTGTAACACCAATCAAACTAAGAAACCTCTTGTGAAATTTATATTATTCACATTTGCATCAATTAACCCACCACAACCAGTATCTTTGGCCAGTATTTTCCAGTCAATCTCTTCATCTAGACTAACTGTCCCTCCTGTTGTCCAACAGATCATTCTTTTGGATGAGGCAACAGCATCCATAGATGCAGAGACAGACGCCTTGATCCAGAACACCATCAAAGAAGCCTTCAAGGACTGCACCATGCTCACCATCGCCCATCGTATCAACACTGTGTTGCACGCAGATCGTATACTGGTCATGGACAACGGCGAGGTAACAGAGGAATACACAAAAGTAAAGTTTTCTGTGCTTCTAAACCTAGACTTACAGTATGTGATTTGTCCAACAGGTGGCCGAGTTAGACGATCCAGATGTGCTGAAGCAAAGACCAGACTCTCTGTTCTCCTCACTGCTCGCTGCTGTGAACACCTGAACCACAGAGGCCCTGTTGCACCACTACACACACATAACTCTTACAAAATAATGTTAATTTACATCATATCTCAATCACTGTCTCTAAAACAAGTACATGGACAATTTAGTTGATGTGAATGTTTATTTAAAATATATTTTTTATTGATTTCCAATGACTTTGTTTGTTGTAACTTTGCAAAGCTTCTCTGCATGAAGTTGCATTACAAATGCAACGGTACAGTGGCACTGAGAGTCAAAACAGAACGACATTTCACAAATGAGCTAAATAGAACACACAAGGACGTTTGGTGAGACTCGAAAAAAAACCGTTCGTGGTCGGCAATGATTTTTTGTCCCTGATGGAATGTCTGTAAGTCTGAGACACACAGAAGAACATATTTTGGATTTCTGGCAGACTGGATACGCTGCGGCAAATTACTGCCTCTCACAGGTCAGTATGATAAGATAGATGAAACTTTCAATCCAAGGGGAAATTACTGAGCAGCAGTTGAAATACAAAGAGTGCAAATATAAAACTGTTATATATATATTTATCTATATTGTTGCACATTTTAATGCCTGATTTAGTTTTAACATTTTGGCCTCTCTCTTTGTTTTCCCCCACATGGTGAACTCCCAACATTGTGTTTTGTGAAATGTCGTCCTTGTGTAAATGTGTCATTCTATATTGTTGTGTTTTGTAAAACGGCATGTTTCCTTAAATATTTTTTGAAATGTTGGTGTGTTTTGTGAAATTCTGCTTTTATTAAATTACTTCAAGTTTTGTGAAATATTGATGTGTTTTTACTCCCAGAGACATGGTGCTATATATTTTGAAATAGCTATTGTATTTCATCATTTTAATATAGACTATATACTTATATACTACTATACTACATACAGAACCAGCCTCAAGGAAATCAAAGTAAACACCACAGTGTTAAAAAAGTTTGGAGAGCTTATTTCAGTTTAGTCGTTTGATTTACTGTATGACTGCAGGCAACTCAGGCTCTCTAGTGTTTACTTTGAAATCCCTGGGGCTGGTTCGGCTTCCTCTGCCCCTCCCTGCCTCCTTATAGTTTAATCTCCAACATGTGTAAAAGAAGTTATGAATTATGTTCATTATTTAGGCCATTTATTTACTTTAATTTAGTTCAGCTCTCTTTAACTTGACTACTGCAGCCTACAGAAAACTTTTACTTTGAAGGTGAGCAGTATCTGTTTCCGGCTCATAACTTCCTTTATATTGCAATAATCTATATGCATTTCATCATATTAATATTGGATATATACTATATTTCATGTAACATAAACTCACTGCATATATATAAACAATGTTACTGCTGGAACAGATTGTCATAAATCTAGAAATGTATAAGCTTCAGTTACACTGTGTGCTGTTTACACATTATTAGCTTTGTATGTTATAATATTCATTGTGTATTTCTACAGGCTATAGGGCTGCCTATTTTGTATTAACAGGTCTTTTTTCTTTTACACCAAATTGAGAATTTGCTTAAGGTTCATGGAGAAAGTTTTGATACTACAAATCTTTTAAAAGAGAATTTCATATCAGCGTCATAATCCAAGCAGTGTCTTATGAGGAAGAGGGTATTCTGCTGTGAAATCCCGTTAAGGCATGACATTCCTTTCATCTGCAGTTATTGTGTTTTAATGGTGAGGCCAATCCTCAGCCTGGTTTCTCAATCCCTCCTTTAATTCTCCACTCTCCATCCTCACACCTTCCATTCACGATAAAAAAAATTGATGCATAATATACATATTAAGATATATAATCTTTACACATGAAGATATAAAGGGATGCTAATACCTAATAAAAAGCATGATTAGAAAAATGTTGTGTTTAAGAATACTTGTGTAAACTAGCTTCAAGTTTGTTTCAAGTTCACAACCTCTTCTGTCTTTGAATCCGACCAATATAACAGTCATGAATGTCAAAAAACAGTTGTAAATTCAAAGCAGCATTTTAGGTTTGAATGATTTAATATCAGCGCTGTCCTACTTGGAAGATTTTGTAAAGAGTGTTTCTGTGCCACTCTGCCAGATTGAAACCAACAGCAACTGTAACAGACACAAAGTCTCATTTAAATGTTAATATTCTTTTCAATACCAATATTACAGTTAAAATGTGCAGTCAGTTATACCAGACAGGTGTATTCTCTGCATCGAAAAACACGTCAAATCAAAGTTAAAAAAATGGTTATGAATCAAATTCACTGTTTATCTGTAACTCTAATATTTTAGGATCAAAGTAGAGCAGGCACTGTACTGCTGAGGAAAGGGCCACATGGAGTACATGAAAGGACAGCCTGTGGGGGGACACAGAGCCAAATACACACAATAAAACTCATAAAACACAATACAGAGTTTCACGACGTGATTTATTTACAATAAAAGGGCTTTCATTCCTTTGAATTGTGCCCCCCAAAAAAAGAGTGTTAATTAGTGGGGACTTCTGTAACAGATCTGGTCTCCAGTTTTTACTTTACATGCTTTTTTTTAAACCTGTGCTTAAGCTGTCATCTGACAGAGGGACACATGATGGCACCAGAGTTCATCTTTTATTTTGCTTTTCCATCTGACGGCCTAATTATGGAATGACTTCTTACGTGCGAGCACGACATATAAGTTTCACAGACAAATTTAACATTTCACCCAACAGCTTACAAAAAAATGGCAGATAATGTATAGCATCACTGAAAATCTATACAGTAAACAATACTATATTAGTAATTTGCCTCTGCACTATACTTTTGCTCTGGTTTATGCTTTAAGATGCTTGTTTAAGAAAGGAGATGCACTTCTCTTGAATACCTATGTTGAATACACTTCCTGTAAGTCGCTTTGGATAAAAGCGTCTGCTAAATGACTGTAATGTAATGTAATGTAATATATAAAACACTGCGAATAACACTTTTAAATATAAAACCTACCCAAGAATAGTAGTACTATTATTTAGTTCAGCTCTCTTTAAATAAATAAATAAATAAATAAATAAATAAATAAATAAATAAATAAATAAATAAATAAATAAATATATTTAAAGAGCATGCATACTTTGAAAATCAAAAAGTGATAGTTGTGACTTACCCAGGGCTTCATCAGATGTGTTGCTGAGGTCAGAGGGTGACACAGCCTTGAAGTCACAAGCTTTCTTTATCCTCCAGGGCTAAATTAAATATCAATGGATCAGTTCTTACACTGGGCTTGCGTTGGGGTTGATGCTGTTTGCCAGCAGATATAGAGATATCAAATTTAATTGAATGATGACTCCAGGTTTTATATGATCACATGCCAGGTTTATACTCTCTGTAGTTTAGCTACTCCCCCAGAACAAATTATTATTATATTCCTTTATTATTATTATATTCCTTTATTGATCCCCATGGGGGAAATTCAAGTGTTGCAGCAGCTCAACTACACAGACACAGACAATAAATACACATACTATACAACTACACAGACAATAAATACACATACTATACAACTACACAGACAATAAATACACATACTATACAACTACACAGACAATAAATACACATACTATACAACTACACAGACAATAATAAATACACATACTATACAACTACACAGACAATAAATACACATACTATACAACTACACAGACAATAAATACACATACTATACAACTACACAGACAATAAATACACATACTATACAACTACACAGACAATAAATACACATACTATACAACTACACAGACAATAAATACACATACTATACAGCTACAGACACAGACAATAAATACACATACTATATACAACTACACAGACACAGACAATAAATACACATACTATACAACTACACAGACAATAAATACACATACTATACAACTACACAGACAATAAATACACATACTATACAACTACACAGACAATAAATACACATACTATACAACTACACAGACAATAAATACACATACTATACAACTACACAGACAATAAATACACATACTATACAACTACACAGACAATACATACTATACAACTACACAGACAATAAATACACATACTATACAACTACACAGACAATAAATACACATACACATACTATACAACTACACAATAGACAATAAATACACAGACACATACTATACAACTACACAGACAATAAATACACATACTATACAACTACACAGACAATAAATACACATACTATACAACTACACAGACAATAAATACACATACTATACAACTACACAGACAATAAATACACATACTATACAACTACACAGACAATAAATACACATACTATACAACTACACAGACAATAAATACACATACTATACAACTACACAGACAATAAATACACATACTATACAACTACACAGACAATAAATACACATACTATACAACTACACAGACAATAAATACACATACTATACAACTACACAGACAATAAATACACATACTATACAACTACACAGACAATAAATACACATACTATACAACTACACAGACAATAAATACACATACTATACAACTACACAGACAATAAATACACATACTATACAACTACACAGACAATAAATACACATACTATACAACTACACAGACAATAAATACACATACTATACAACTACACAGACAATAAATACACATACTATACAACTACACAGACAATAAATACACATACTATACAACTACACAGACAATAAATACACATACTATACAACTACACAGACAATAAATACACATACTATACAACTACACAGACAATAAATACACATACTATACAACTACAAATACACATACTATACAACTACACAGACAATAAATACACATACTATACAACTACACAGACAATAAATACACATACTATACAACTACACAGACAATAAATACACATACTATACAACTACACAGACAATAAATACACATACTATACAACTACACAGACAATAAATACTATACATACAATAAATACACATATACAGACAATAAATACACATACTATACAGCTACAGACAATAAATACACATACTATACAACTACACAGACAATAAATACACATACTATACAGCTACACAGACACAGACAATAAATACACATACTATACAACTACACAGACAATAAATACACATACTATACAACTACACAGACAATAAATACACATACTATACAACTACACAGACAATAAATACACATACTATACAACTACACAGACAATAAATACACATACTATACAACTACACAGACAATAAATACACATACTATACAACTACACAGACAATAAATACACATACTATACAACTACACAGACAATAAATACACATACTATACAACTACACAGACAATAAATACACATACTATACAATACACAGACAATAAATACACATACTATACAACTACACAGACAATAAATACACATACTATACAACTACACAGACAATAAATACACATACTATACAACTACACAGACAATAAATACACATACTATACAACTACACAGACAATAAATACACATACTATACAACTACACAGACAATAAATACACATACTATACAACTACACAGACAATAAATACACATACTATACAACTACACAGACAATAAATAAATACATACTATACAACTACAGACAATAAATACACATACTATACAACTACACAGACAATAAATACACATACTATACAACTACACAGACAATAAATACATACTATACAACTACACAGACAATAAATACACATACTATACAACTACAGACAATAAATACACATACTATACAACTACAGACAATAAATACACATACTATACAACTACACAGACAATAAATACACATACTATACAACTACACAGACAATAAATACACATACTATACAACTACACAGACAATAAATACACATCATAACGCTTGTAACACGTGCACCGACTAATTTCACACTATAATAAAGAAAAACACACATGCATGCATACATATTATATAGCTTCACACCAATACCTGTAAGTTGTAGGAACTAACTAGCTGCGCACACACTTCAGTGGGAGGAGCGAAACCTCGCTCTCTTGCTCTGAGTTTGTCAGTTTCCTAAATATAGCAGACGGGAATGTGTCCCTGTGTGTTTACCGGATTGCTTTGATAAAACATGTGTAGCATTTACAGAGGGCCACACAGGGGTAAGTCATCTGCCTTTATGTGTGGGAAAAGTCATTTTTAATGTCTGTCTTCTCTACTTAAGAGACTGAGGGAGGGAAGACACTGTTCTTCTTCTGACGTTAATGCTCCGATTGTCTAGTTGAGACATTGTAAGAAGTGTTTCCTAAACAACCTGAAGTAAATATACAACTAAATGTGCGTGTTTAATGTCGCTGCTTTGTTTTGGTTGAGATCGCCTGTGAGTGCTCTGACATTACGTCCTCTGTAGTCTGCGTGTGGTGATCCACAGTGCCGTGACGGAGAGCTTTATACAACTTTGATTCACTCTGCGACGCTGTTTTTTAAGCTTGTTGTCTATATCTTGTCTCGGGTGCTTCTACTACACTACACTGTCTCTCTCAATGTAGCTTATGGAAGTGCAGTGTTTGTATGATTCACACAGCTGAGCACAAGAGTGCCACAGGAACTGTATGTGAATTTAAAGTTTTATTCTAAAACACTGCCAGTGTAGTACCTAAAAAAAAATAAACAAAAAACCATACTGTACACCCACTTAAGGACCTAAAAGACTAGACATCCTGAAGGAAATCCATAACTGAAGCAGAATAAAAAGGGTAAGTGACACCTCAAGGATCAGGTTTTCAAACATCACAATTTACTTTTTGTTGATGCCAGTTGTTTGGTCCAAGCTGACAATGCCAGTGGAAAATGTGGATTAAAGTCATAATACAATACTTACACCCCCATCTGTACATTAAACTCGTTATTTGTCGTTATCTATAATCATCCTCTTGTCCATACTGGCCGCAAAGAAATTCCTTCCCTAAGGAGATTTCAGTGTAGGTGACAGAATTCACAGCCTTTTAAAGCTAATATGTTTTTTTCAGCAGCCAGCCTTTGAGGATATTTCTCTTTATGGCCAGTATTGACAGGCAGACCAATTACAACATCCAGTAATGCATCCAAAGTGCATACGGGCATGTGAGTATTGTTTTATTTCAGTGTGGTCTCTAGGAGAAATAAGAATATTCCAGACTTAACATTAAACCCAGAAGGGAAGCATCACTGCGTCAGAAAATAAGAACAATCTCTCTTAACTCTAGATATGTCATGTAGGAAATACAGCAACAAACAAGTGTTTTGTGATTTGGATTCAGTGAAATTCATCACCAGTTTTGAACTAATTCAAGAACACTGCTGATGTTAAGGGTTTATGTATGTTTCATCATTGTAAATACATGAATTATTGAATGTTAATCTGTTGATGTGACGGTACCAAAACAGGAGAACATTGACAAAGCATGGTCAATCTCACTTTTGAGCCTAATTGTCACTTTTTTTCATGTTTGGAGGTCTTTGTCGGGTGCAGGGAAACTAAATCACCAAAACAATGTCGGTAGAAAAAGAGAAAATGTCAAAACTCTGTTTTTTAGACAACGTACACTTGACCGATTTATGGAAGGGGGGTCAGTAGAGGTTCCAGTTCACTTTGTGCCTCAAGGCAAATATAGTTTCAGCATTTAAGAATGTTATTCTCCAGTATAATTCAATAAATGCATTAATCAACCCAGGCTCCCACAGATCATCTACCTCTGGATCTGTATTTAAAAGGCTACGTGAAGTTGGTCAAGCTTACTCACCTAACCTCGCATGACCCGGGGGAATTCTCAAAAAGTTGATAGTTGTTTTGGAAGGAATGGCTTTACTTACTCACCATCACCTTTTCCTGGCTTTTCCTCTTTGAATTACTCCCCCTCTCAAACTCAAACTCAAAACTCGTAGTTAAGTCCCTCAACATTAAATTGTTAAGAACATAATCATGTTTACAATAGATATTTGTTTTGGAGTGTGGTTTCTGTCGTATGACAGGTGTTTCAGCCTGTACCAGTGACTGGACAACTGGATGACATCACTGATGCAGGTTTAATATTTTTACAATAGTCTATAATGTTACTGGAACCAGGAGAGACAATCCGTGGTGCATCAGCATTTTATTAGTAAACTAATTTCACAACACCCGTTTGTCTTTGATGAACATGAATAGTTGGAAAAACTTAATGGGAATGTCTATGGGAAAGACTGGTCCCTGAAAAAGCTATTGCATTTGCTTTTAACATACTCTAATCCACAGATCAACACTACACATAGACCAATATTTAAAAAGTCTGATGGGCAGGTAAATGGCTAATAAGTGGACGGCGAATAGACAGACCATGTTCTGCTCTGTAGTTCAGGCCTCTTTTGGTCCCCTGCTGCCTCCTCCCTCCTCTTTGTTTTCATATTTCATTAGCAGGGCTAGCAGCATGTAGCATCACCTTCAATTATCCTCCCTGTCAGCGGACTGACAGTGCCTGTCTGCTGGCTTTAGTGATTACAGGCTTCAGGGGACAGGTAATCAGGTCATGGTTACACTGCCACCCTGTCAGACTGCTGAGACCGCAGGGAGCATATGGGATGAAAGAGCTCTCCCATCTCCACTCAGTTATCTCTATCTAGTCTGGATCAGATGAACTTTCATTTTGTTGCAGTGCAATGAAATTTGTTGTTCTTGTAGAGTTAATTCCAGATTTCACATAAACAGCATTAAGGATAATGGGTTTCTGTAATGAGCCAATAACACAGCCGAGGTTAGCGCGTATGTACTTTTGTTGTTTCCCATGTAGACACTCTACGTAACTGAAGTTTGGTTCATATATACACACTAAATGGTAAGATATTTTATAAATTTCTCTTCCAGTCTGTGAATGTGAACATTAACATGTCAATGTGAGCATGTTAGCATGTAGACATTAGCATTTAGCTCAAAGTACCTCAAGTGGAGACCAAAAATTCAAAGTTAAAAGGAGAATTTAAATATCTGGATATCTAAATAGCAAACTCTATAGCTATCCAGATCATTTGGTAACCCTGTGGTAAAACCCAGAACATCTTGTGTTCTGATGTTTGAAAATGCATTTAACTTTGCATGTGGCCAAGTCACATACACTTGATCAAATGAGGTATTTTTCTGGGAGGTGCCGTAAGTTCTTTAAGTTCATCATCACTGTATGTGCTCAATGTTACTATGCATTCCAGTGAGAACTGTCTTTCATGGCACACTGTTGTAAAAAAAAGGATACATGCCCATAATGTTATGATTACTGTAAATCTTATTAAGTTGTATGATTCAATGATATTTCTCAGCATTATCTTAATTGGTTTTATAACATAACAGCCTTGTAGGCTGAATAAGTGTTTACATTTAAAGGATAATAACTTCCAGCTTCCAGAAGGTTGGAACACAAAGGGACCCAAGCCTCGGCCATCTCTGCATCAGTTAACATACAGTCAGCATATACAATGGTGTAAGTAAAGGCTATCATCAAGATTTTAAAGGCACATGACAACACAGTAGGAACATTTTTAAACATTCGTTAATAGACATTTTCTTCCGTCTGACCTAATAACATAGAACACCCTCCAAAAACTGGTTATCATTATGGATGTTTGATATAACTTTATGAGAATGAACAACATCAATGATAATGTAATTTGACTGTAAATATTTCTGGGATCCCTGCTTGTTTAAACAAATGCGCTTGGTCTTTATGCTACAGCAATCTGATTCATTCAATGCAAACCATTTAGTTGCCGAAGAGTGCAGTTTAGTTTTTTTTACCATTGTAATTACTGGTTGGGCTGAGAGAGTCTGAAATCCCTCTTAAATACTGAGCTTAGTATAGTTCTTCAGTGATAGTGAAAAGTGATTAATGTCAGTTAATGTCATGTTAGCTGGAGTTTGATAGAGTTTTAGCTTTATTTGTGCAAAGTATGTAAACTGAACAGAATGAAGAAGTTCAGACATCACAGAATAAAATAATAAAAAGTAGAAAAATCTACGAATTGACCTATGAAACCTGAAGTCAACAAGATACCTTGAAGCTTAAGGAAAAGAGCGATGTTGGAGATGTTATTCACGGGAAAAAGGACTGCAACTTTTATTTAATGGCCTCACATGAGGTTATTGAGTTTATTACAAGGGGCATTTACCTGAATAGTTAACTGCAGAGTTTAGATTAGTATCTCCAATGATGCACCTCACATTATGTTTGAATCATATATTTTGATTGTTTCCACCAAGTATTTTAATGTTTCTCTGCCCCTTTTGTATTATTTGGTTGTCTCAGATAGCATAGATTCTTCTTCTTCTTCTTAACATCGGGTGCTAAAAATTGTGTTGAAGATGCCTGTGTTTGTTCATTTCAAAAGTTAAAATATCAGTGCCAGCTAACAAGGACATATATTAGACATCAAGTGGAATTGCTCTGGTTTGAACACGCATCAATTGCACTGTCAGCAAGAAAGGCAGTGAAGAAGTCAGGTAAATGTTCAAGACGTGATGTCTAACATCACATGCAAAAAGACATAAATGCAAGGCATTGAAGATGCTATATTTTGAAGAGGTAAAATTAACTGGTAATAAAGGTTATTGAATCAGTTAGTGACAGAAAGTATGAATCGCTGATGATTCCTTACTCGAGTGAGAAATTTCCCTTTTGTGTCAGCTCTACATGAATGGACTTATGGATATTGTGGAAATAAAAGCTGTTACCAGTAACATGACCGCTTGTCCACCTTGGCAGTTGGGTTCCCTTGTGCGGCTGTAAGGAGTCCATGTGTTCCCCAGTGGTATTTCCTTTCCCTCCTAGTTTCCCTAATGATAGAATATTTGGGGCCTTGTGGTAAACAGAAATAGCAACACTTCTGAAGGGCAGGCTTCTCTTTTTGCACCACACGCTGAAGAAATAGAAGCTCCTCTGTGTGTGTGAGTGTGTGTGTGTTTTACTGAGGGGCTATTTCCAGTCCTCCGTGACCGACTGACTGACTTTGTTTTTTCCAGTCAATTACACGGCCCGCTTTAGCGGAGCACAAGCTAATGCAGGCTGCTCCTATGTGGACTAATGCATTTCTTATCCACTTTGATTAGCCGTGGCAACACACGGCTGATGACTCTTCTTGCTGTGGAGGCTTGTTGTTGTGTGCTTGTTACCTGTCCATGCTGATGCTAACATCCAGAATGATGCGATAACGGAAAAGCAGAGGCTCATTAGGTCTGTCTGCTGCACTTCAATCTTCAAGTTTTTTTTATGAAAACACACATGGAATATCCCCCTTCTATTTGATGTGTTTATACAGAGATCATAATATCCGTTTGTGAAAAATCATTCATGCTTTTTTTACTGATGGTTTCATCACATTCAGAAATATGGATTCCTTCATCACAGGTGGTCTGCATACAAACAGTTGTGTGTCAATGCGTGATGATCATTATTTTCCTTTCTTTGTCTATTAAAAAACTAACATCCTGCAGGTGCAAATAAGTTAAGTTCAAGATTTCACCATTTTTTCTATTCTGGTTGAAAATGAAAATAACTGAATTTAGTAACTGAGTGTTTTTGTTGTTTTTTTCCTTTCAGAATCTCAGAGCTGAAGGAGGAATTGCTGTCTGTAATATCGTCTCCCATATATCCGTCCTCCGAGTTAGAGGTTGAAGAAGAGTTCCCCCTACTGCAAGGGCACATACCAAACACTTTTAGGTAATACCTATTTTTGAATTCACTCATTTCTTTTCTTAAATTTCTTGCAGCAGCTCCTACACAATCCAACCCAAGTGTCTGTCCCCCAATACCAAAACAGTTTTATTGATTTCTGGCTATACTTTGGCCATATCTTTTCTCTTTGCTTTTGGAAGGCAATGACTTATAATCAAAACTATTTTAAAGTTTTAATGTTATAAAACCCCAATTTCTTTTGAAAAAAAGCTACAATGAACCCAGCACAGACTATTTACTGAAATGTTTGATACTGCATTATGCAGCTCTGGTTCTCCTGATTCAAATTACAGTGTTGAGGGGTCAGGGGAAATATAAAAGTTGTCTTGTGGTGTATCTTTGTAGGGAAGTGATATTGCATCATGTTTACTGTGTTAAGCAATACCTTCTAGCTAAGGCTTCGGTTGATGTTCTCTTCTTTTACATTACATTACATTTTCTCTCCTCTCGCTGTGTTTTCTGGAACAGCTCCTAATCTATTGGACTTGAGAACTTTGGGACTCCCCAGTAATCAGGCCTTAGCTGGTCCTTCCAAACCAGCAAAACCTCTGGCTTCCTGCCGTCTGACCGCTGGGCCACACACCCCCTCACGTTTGATGCTAAAATTGCCGCAGAGGAGCTCAGAAATTACACTCAATAAATACAGAAATCAAATAAAACAATTTCCAAATATTATCCTGGCAATATACTTCCCTGCAGTCATATAAAACTGCCTTTGTTGCTCACGGTAAATAGGTTTCCCCTCTGCCCTGCCAAGTTAAACAGTAATGTTGGGTCAATGGAAGCGTGGCTTGGCCTAATTAAACTCAGTGTTGATTTTCAGATACAGGGTCCAGACCAGAGAGTGGTTTGGGTCTGCTCAGAGTCCTGACTCTGTTCTTAATGGTGCCAACACTTCATTAAAGCTGGCTGTACATGGAGACGCTCCCACTCCCTTCCGAGTTGAGGACTAGGTTATAACAGCAACTTCCACAGACTCTGTTAGCTTACGTTAACTCTGGTAAACTTTGAGCGCTTCTGACTCTAAAACCAAATAAAATGAGAAATGATTATAAAAATGAATATGTCCCTCAAATATCCTCAAATACAATAGCTGGAAGGGCTATTCTGATTAAATCCAGCCTCTGGCTTATTTTGCGTGGTTTTGATATTATAATGAGTTTGTACAGCTTCACATATCTTCAGTTCACTGGTTGTGTTCTGAATGATTTGGGGTGATTTTAGCTGATTGACTTTAGCTCTTTTCTGTGGCTCGTATGTGAATACATGAGTATTGATATAGTAAATTAAGGTCAGTGGGAATTCAAATCATGTAAATAACAATCTGGTGATGTGGTGACTACAGATTGAAGTCAGCTTGCCCTGCTGTGGCCTGGCTGTTCATGCAGATGTTAATTTCCCACAGAAGCACCCAGTGTGATTTCACACATGGCTTTCAGCAATTATACACCTTAATCCCAGGTGACCCAGCTGATCCTAGATGTAATATCTCTTCTCATGCCAGCAATTCGTTGAAAGAGAAATAACTGAGAGTAAATGCACACAGCTTCATAATTCCTTCTCAGTAAAGTCTGCTATACCAGCTGTTACATTTTTTTTTTTACCAATTTTAAAATCACCTGCAAGGAGCATTTTTTGATACTCTGTATATACCACACCACTGATTGATACAGGATGAATGCATGAGGAATGACTTGAATAATTGCTCCAACTGAACTTTACTTGTCCTCTACATATCCCATCCTGAAAACGAATTCACTGTTTACCCAGTGTGTGTGTGTGTGTGTGTGTGTGTGTGTGTGTGTGTGTGTGTGTGTGTGTGTGTGTGTGTGTGTGTGTGTGTGTGTGTGTGTGTGTGTGTGTGTGTGTGTGTGTGTGTGTGGGGGTGTAGGGGGTCAGGGTGGGGGATAGGAGATTGCCTGAAGGACCCTCAGGATAGAGGCCTCAGATCTACTTACCATCGCCTCACAACATTAAAAGGATGATGTTACTTTGCTGAAAGCACAGAATTTCAATGAGAGCGGGAACAAACAGAAATGTTGAAGAATTCATTATAATATAATTTAGTAGATCAAAGGCTAGAGATACTTCTCAGTGACGAAGCTATGTGGCTCTGCGAACTCTCATTTACATTGAGCAGAGAGCAGCAGAGAAGATTTACAATATGTAATGTATTTGTGTGACTTTACTGTATGATTGGAGAGTGCTTTACTTTCCAAGTTGACATTAGAGTGTACACTGTACTTCTATCTCTCGCCTATCTACTTAGCGTTGCGGTCAAGACACAGGTTTTTTTTCGATAGACAAATGTTCCTAAACCTGATCTGATTTATGTTGAAACAATAAAGAAACAAAAGCGCTTTCACGCTAGCGATTTGTAGCAAAGTCGGAGGACCAACTGCTTCAGGAAGTGTTTTTTTCCAATTCTGAACGCCAGTTCTTTTTTTTTTACTTTCTGGATTAATATTCACATCTTTTTCCCCACTGATTTGTGCAAAGAAATATGCTGTTTATTCTCAGAATATGTGAGATTTGTGTTAGAGTCTTGGTTAGGTCGGTCTGTCTGGGGGTCTTTGCCATGTGATTGTTTAGAAGCCGTTTTGGTTATATTTTTATTTTTTTATTTTATTGGCCCAGCCGAGCTGCAGCCTCTTTTGCCTGTTATAAATATTATACTGTTACATGCTTCATGATTAAAGTTTGTAAATGAGACCTTTAACCAGGACAGCGTCACACAACTTCAGTCCGAGATCACTTCACCTCACGGACATATTGTGTCTCTATTGAAAGAACAATTAGTGTTTTTTACAAAAGTAACAGAGGAGCATAGCCATATTTTACAGGGCAGCTTGTATTTCCATCTGTGTGGCGGGGCATGACATCAGCGTCTCTTTGTTGAGACAGGAAAATCTTATCCCACTGCCACTGTCATAAAAGCAACACAATAATGAAATGACATCACAGCGGGCCAGTAATTTTTACGAGGCTGTGTGATTGTGAGCGCAGCACGCTGGATAAATGCAGCCCTGAAGCTATGGGCTTGTTGAGTGTGAAATTCACTCATTTGTTAGCATGGTTTATTTTTTTCTCATCATCATGCCTTGACATAAATGTATAAATGTACACACACACACACACACACACACACACACACACACACACACACACACACACACACACACACACACACACACACACTCACAGAACCTTTTCTATCATCACCTCTCCCCTATAGTGACTCCTGCTTGACACAGCATCTTATTTGCCAACTGACTGGGGGAGTCGGGTGGCATGGCAGATGACACTTTAAATCATCTAATCTCCCTGGCCTTCAGCCTGGCATTAAACGTTCTGGGCTGCTGGTGGAGGGAGATGAGTTTAATTAATACATTTCAGGCAAAAACTCATTAGCTCAGTGACCTGCAAAGAAGCAGAGGCCAGCGTCGATACTCGGGCTGCATGATACCAGAGGCTAGCCTGTCTGACTGTGGGTGATGAATTAATCACAGTCCGTGCTCCTGCAGTAACTGGCAGCAGACAACGGAAGCACTTGGGTTCCTTTCTCTTATCTCGTCATAAAAGACACAATAAGCCATGGAAAAGGGTGAAGCGGAACATTTTAAGATTGACTCGACTGAACCTCAGGTTTTGTCATTGGGCAGAGTAACAAGGAGGCTCATTTGCAGTTCTGGGTTCTTGTCACAACGTGTGCATTAACTTCCGCTTTTTCAAAAATTATGTATTGTGCCAGAGCATCATTTGCATAAGAAAAATGCTAATTTCACCGCTGCTTCTTTTTAAGTAGCTGCAACTCCATTATGTTTTTACATAAATTGTCATTCGCTTTCCTCACATCAAAGAAAAACTCATATTCACAACTGGGCTTGTGGGGAGGGTTGGCACACTGAGTGCTACTCTAAACAGGGAAGTGTTAAACACTTCAGACAGTAAACAAGCCTGATCTCTCTCCACCTCCCTAGGGGAGCAGGTCCACAACATAGCCGGCCTGTTTACCAATGGGTAAGTTCCCCGAAAGAACTTTCATAAAACTCCACTTATGAGAACTTCAAAGCATGTCCGGGGCTAGCGGGGGAGAAGAATCTTCCATCAGTCCGCCTAGTTATGCCTTGAGCAAGAGAGCCTCTCTCTTTCTCTCCCTGCTGATGGAAACGATGCAAATACGATGCTAGAGGAAGAAGGGCTAGATTGAGCAAAAAGGGAGAGCAAGGAGATGAGCAAAGCTGCAGGGAAGGTAAAGACGTGAATATGGAAGGTGATCAGTGTCATCAGCCCTTAACACTTCTGCGAACAGTTGTGAAACAGAAACTCTTTCATCTTCCAGCAAACGGCCATGAATGTCACCATGGCAGTTTCCACGGTGACAATTGGGCCCAGTTCAACATTCAACCGAGCCAAAATTATATTCAGTTTTGCACATATCGGAGACAGTGGTTGCTTTATTCTGCTGGTAGCAGAAGACTGGGGGTTTACCTAGTGGTGCGTGCTGGGTAGCAGCAGCTTGACGCCTCATTGATTCACTGTTGGAGTGACTGGAGCAGAGGTCATGGTGGGGTCAACGCAATTAGAGATGAACCCATGGTCTTTAATGAGGAGGAGGGATGAAAGGGTTGCCAATTACTCTTTGCTGCTTTGTACCGAAAACAACCTGGCGCTGTTAAGGCTCAGCTTGATTTAACCTTCAGCAGCTCTGACTGTGTTTATTCTTTACATGAGACAGAATTAAAGGAGCGGGGGAGGTTGTTAATTAGTGCTCATGATGTTAGAAGTGTTTTATTTATTATTTTTTTCAAATTATATTTTTTTACACTTATTGTTGACCCGTTTATTGGGGTTTATTGGTGTCAACTGGGCAGTGTTAGAGGGACCCCGCCTGGTTCTCTTGCACACTAAAAGATGAAATGCTAGGTACTGTGTGTGTACAGGCTTGCAAACACACAGAAGTTTGATGTAACAGTTTCCAAACTATTAACTGAAGAACAATTGCCTGAGTTTTAAAGGTAACACTTTTAATACTTAATGACGCTGAAAAACTGAAGTGTCGATATTCTTGGTTGGTATTCTTATTTCTCTGAACTGCCATTATTCAAGAAGTCATATGCTTATTACGGGAATTTCACACAAATGAATAGGATGAGAATGATGAAGTGATGACAAGGATGTGAACTGCACCATTACTGGTTGGCGGTGACACGCAACCGCGAGTCGGACATTCTTATTATCAGTATATTAGTATGGAGCTTTTTTCCTATCTTAATTCAAGAGCGTCGTCTTTAATTTAAGAAATCAAAGTACAAGCAGAGGCTATTTGAGGGAAAGCATTACAAACGAATGTGAAATCAATGAGTCATGCTCTCAAATTGAAAGACTACGCACTTGAATTGAGATAGGAAAAACACTCGATAAATTAATCACTAATCATGAGATTAAAATCTAGGATTTTTTCTAGGAAGGAAGTATTTATTTGACATCTTGGGAAACACACCACATTTACTTTCTTGGCAAGTGTTTGATGAGAAGATCGATACCATAACTAGCTCTTTACCCCTGTTTTGAGTCTTTATGCTGAGCTAAGCTAACCATCCCCTGAATCTAGTTTAATATATATACATTGTACAGATATGTGGGTTGTATTGATCTCATCTAACTTGACAAGAAAGCAACTGAACATAATTTCCAAGATTTTTGCACTGTTCCTTGAAGCCTGCCATAACCATGCCTTATGATCATGTCAGCAAGCACTTGCACTTTTTCAAATTGTAAATATCTTAAAGAGGAGTTAAAGCCTTAGTAAATTTAATGACCACTTTATTAGCCACTAGGGATACTGTTTAGCAAACTGAGAAGAAAACATGTTTATTTTCTGCAGTCATGTACAATAACAAATTTAGACAGAAACCCAGCTCCATTTACCAAAACAACAATAAGTGACATTCTGCTATTGTATAGAAATAACAGATATGAAATCTTGTGCAAGCCAACCTTGGAAAAGTGTTTTTCACACCCTCACAAAGCACGGTCACGCTTCCAAAGATCCGTAGGAATTGGATTTCATGGGGGAGATAAAGAGAAGAGCGTTTGGCTGTGAGGTTCGCTTCGGGGGCTTAGCACTTCTTCTTAAGGATACATCCAAAGAGGCGGGGGGTATATTTTGAAGTTTAAGAGAGGTGTTGAAAAGGTCAGAGGCATATATATAGATTAGAAAGAACTGTTTCATTGATGTTTGATCATTTTTCAGGACTTTCAGGAAATTAATCAAATAAATCTAGAAATGATTTTCCTGAACAGTAAATATAAATATGTGTGAATAATTGTGAATATTTGTTTTTATTTTGAAGCGGGGGACCTACCAATACCATTTTATACAATCCAATGTAATCAAAAGAAAATCATACAGATTCATACATTCATTTATGTATTTTGTGTTTCAGGCCTTGGAGTTCAGTTTAGAATTGTAAAAGCAATGTTTTTATCCCAAGGTGCTACATATCCTTTTTAATATATCATCAGAAGATGATTGAAAATTGCTAGAGGTTGACTTGTTAAAGATATAAAGAGACTCAAAACCATAAAAATATATTTTTCAATTGTGTTGCTCAGTGTTTTAGATTAGGTGTGATTTATATTTTGGATGTAATGAAATTAAAACATATTGCTCTGCCTTGAATATGTTTGTGTGAGTGCTGGTTGCTGCAGCTCTTTGGTTCATCCCGTGGGTTGTATTGCTTTTACGTCAGAAAGATAGAGTTTCTGCCATAGTAACATATTACATCTGCATTGATCACGACAACTTGTCTGGGACGTGAGATGTAAATGTAGAACCGGCTCCATCATTCCACAACAATCTGCATCCAGAGACAGAGATGTATCGTCAAAGAGAGAAAATTGCTTATTAACAGTTGGTTAATTTTTATTTTATCTGTATTGTATGTATTTTGTATTTGAGCTTCCATATCTCACCAACATTAAAAATAATAAAGCAGTCATAGGACAGCGCGAGGAAACTAGATATCTTCACTGTTGTCAAACTGGTACATTTTCACATCTAAAGGCTTAATGTCATCTGTACTGGGAAAAATAACAAATTAAGTAGTGGCATAAGCAGTACTAGCCTTAATATCTATGGCATTTGCAGCAGTAGCAGCCTAGTGTCAGTCACAGTTTCAGCTTTTCAATCCTGGCTAACGAGAGAGTAGTTTTGATTCAGTTTGATTATTGTGATTCAAAATGTTACAAATCATTTATTGCTTAAGCCAGCAGATGAATACATTATTATTAATACTGAGTTATGACACCCCTGACTGTATGTCACAAAAGCGCTAGAAAACACCTTCTGTTTTTCAAGGATGTTCCTAGAAAGCACTATAGAGGGATTTAACACTGCTACAAGGATTTAGCTGATTCAAACTTAGCAATATAACATAGCAACTAAACTGAACCATCTCTCATGAACACACGCTGCAAGAAATGTGTCTTGGCTCTTTGCTCATGGAAATACAAATACAAGCAGCACGTGAGAGTCGTGCAAAGGATTTATTTTTTCTCTTTTTAGAATATTTGTGTCTCGCCATCAAATCATCCAGATTGTATAACCGATAAATCCTTGTGAACTTTAAATCCCAAATATGTAAGGAGTCTTTGTCTGTTACAGTGTGTGTCCTGAACTGACTTGGCAGGGTCAGATAGGATCTGGGCTGGTGGTGAACTGGATGGTTGAGAGGATAGCGTGCAGCCTCTTTCAAACCAATTACCATTATGTTCAATGACAAAAAATGAAATTTATGGGTGGCTGTATTTTTAATAGAAACCTTGTAAAACAATAACTCAAAGGAAGACCACAGTACTGTAAAACAACGTTTAAATGCATTTCAAATCAACATGGGATTTACTATTCCATTTTATTTATTCCTCATTCATCTGTTGTATTGGACATGTGAGCAACTGGCACTCAATTACATTATTTTTTTTAATCTAATATTGAAGTCATTTCAATCAGAAAAAAAATCACCAATAAATTTCCACTGGCACATGACAAATGTATTATTCCCATCTCCCAACCCTGTGAACTGGGTCTGCAGTGGGGGTTTTGGTGGCTCATGCTCCGGGATCCACACGCTGCAGTAATCCACAGAGGGTTAGAATAAAGCCTGGCTTCGCCTCACTCTCTGCCTCCTCCCAGATCAGATGAGATTAAGAAAGGGCTAAGGAGCTCTGGGGTAAGGCTGGGCTCAGAAACGCTGAGGCTGAGGAGAGGAGGGACACAGCAGGGCAGGTGGCCACTCCTGCAGGAGGAGGGAGCAGGAGAGCAGAGACAACTTTCACTCTAGACTGCAGGGCTGAATATTCATGTTGGTGCACGTGAAGGAGCGTTGCTGTGGAGGAGAGTTTGGAGCCAGCTAGACAAGGTGTGTGATGAAGTAGATGCACTCGCGGTTTTCCTCTGTTAGCGTGCTTTTAAGTCCTCCTTGATGTGTTTAATGTAAATACAATGTTCAGAGATTCAATTCCAAAGCCAAAGAATTCTGGGGCCAAAGGGGCTTTTGGAAACGACTGTGAAGAATGAAGGGGAATAGCGCTCCCGCACTCTGCTGTGCAAAAATGCTGGTTCAAACATTGGCAGCAGTGCTTTTGGCTTAGTTGTGCGTTTGTGGGTGGGAAACCTTTAAGATATCAAGTCTTTGTTGCTGGACTGTCGAGGTCCTGCCGGTTGTTCAGTGAACCTTGGTGTGCAAAGATGTTCTGCACATGTGCTTCTCTTTCTGTGCAAGGGATCTCTGACCTTTTAGTGAAGCAATGCTCTTGTGAACATGCACTATATGATTTGTGCAAGAATTTGAATGTATTTGCCTAATGTACTGTAACTGTTTTTGCCACTCTTTGTTGACCCTGTCTCCCTCTCGCTCTTTTTCAGCAAGCCATGCCAAACTGATACCGGAGTAACAGAGTAGACTGTGGGACTATGTGTTAGGATTGCCCGTTACCTGGAGCCCACTGATATTCTTCTTCGGCTGTTGGAGGAAGTTGTTTTGGCAATGGGGAGGAAGAAGATCCAGATCACCCGGATCGTAGATGAGAGGAACCGACAGGTCAGTGTTTTCGTCTTGCTGTCCTTTCACTTCATTTTACATCTTAGTTATTATACTGATTCAAAGCCCAACATGACGGGTGCAGTATTGTTGCCTTACCATACCCTTTTTATTGTTAGAGGTAATATCAGAGGTCAGCTCTTACTTTATTACCCATTTAAGTAGGGCATCCCCTAAAGACGAATTATGCCTTGTTTGTTTTTGAAACAAAACACCTTTGGGTAAAATATGTCCTATGCAAATTCAATTCTGACAATAAGGGATACCACTATGTATGAAAGTGCTCAATACAGCATTCAGAGCGAATCTATTGCCCCAGAACGGCTCTCAACATAGGGGACGGCTGAGCTGGCAGCTAGAAGCTTACGGTGCTAACAGCGTTAACAGTGCCAATAACAGAGTAACAGAGCTGACAGTGTTTACCTGGAGGGCAACAGAAGGGTGGGTGCTATGCTTCTGCAAGGATATCAGTAGTAACTGCTGTATGAGTGCAGTGCAGAGCGGCAGCCGTGAGCTAGCCAGTGGGACACAACAGAGACACTCACATGCACTTGTTAACAAAGCACAAAGTAGCTCAGATTACAACACAGAGAGAGAGAGAGAGAGACTGCATTCTCTTCTCAGTTATATTTTTACATTGCAGATAGTTGTTTGCTACTATATTAAGGCTCTGAATTGTGAGTTCAGCATCTTTTATTGATGCAAAAGAGCAAAAAGCAGAGTCGAAGTCGACATGTTAAAAGTAGCCCTGATGAGTTTCCTGTAGAAAGACGAAATATTATATAGATGTGCAAGTTCAGACAGGTTCATGAACACTTTTCAAAGGGATCCCTCAAGGAGCTTTCTCTGCCCCCCTTTGTTTCCAATCTGAAGAACTCTTAAAGATCCCTCTGACCCGTTTTACTTTTGAGAGTGCAGCGATCACAGCTGGTGGCAAGGACAGTAATTTGGGGTTAGCTGGGTCCAGATGGCACCCTGTCATTAGCAGGGTGGGTCAGCGTTCGGCACACACAGTGGCCTTCTCTCCTCACCGTCTCCTTGCGCAGCCACGCTGCTGCCCACTGGAATCCCTCTCTGTCTGTCTCCTCTAAATATATCAACCCCAACAGCACAACAAATACCAGCCTGTCTGGGAGTAAGGCTCAGGTTCTGGAAATAGGGATGTGGCGGAAAATAAATATCTGGGATGATGTTTATATTTGATGTTTGGTTGTCTTGGCACGAGCCTTTTTAGATAGACACTGCTTTAGCTGTCGGGTGTGCATCGCTGGAGCCCGCTGTATATTTAGCTCATTGCACTCTATTTTGGGAAGTTGTCTTGTGTTCTTGTTTTATCTTTCAAATGCATCAAGTGTGTTTAGCTGGTTTTCCTCTTTTTCTACTATCACACTATTACACACCATGCAGAATATATAATAATGACAGTAGAAAGTTGCAACAGTGATATACCAGCTATCAGCAGTCGTACATATATGCTAAAAGAGGAACGAGGTCGTCCTTTGTTATCTCTTTCATAGAAGTGTATTTGCAAGTCATGGTCAAGAGATAATCAACATCATTAAAGTGGTAACTGTAAAAAAAACGGTAACTTCTCTTAAAATCATTATGAGAACTGTGGCGTTCATTTTACCTCTACCAGCATTTATTCAGCGACTACTACTGTTCCAAATGCTTCTGGCATTAGAGCAAATGTTCAGCTTGGTTGAACATGAACTTTGTTGGCCATCGGATGCAGTCTTTGCTCCATAACTAGAACATTTAATGTTGCAGGAGCTCCAAGGACAGTTTTTTGAAAACAAATTAAACTGCACTGGATAAAATATGTGACGTTATGTCATCCTCATTGGGGAAAATGTTCAAATGTTTTCATAAAATATACTTTTATTACCAGTATAGGAGACTAAATCACTTGTCAACAGCACATCTTTCTCTATGTGGCTTCCTGTGCTATAAAATATAAAAAGCCACAGTGCTATCATGCATATAATGGTACTCTCCACAGTTCTCCACTGGGTAAAAGCCTCCGAGTCAGGCTGGAAGTGGAGAGCACTGTAATGAAAGAATTAAACCTTTATTTCCCCTCTGGGAACTTGCATTGCACAAAGAGGGTTAAAGAATATCAAAAGTTCATCAACAACCATAAATTACAGCACATCTATATATATATATATATATCACAAGACTCCACACATTTAACCCAACGGTTTCATCTCAGCATACAGTATGTCAGTGGTCTGACTTCCATTGAAGCCCACTTTGGAGAAGGCATCATTTCTTCCAAACAGGTCAATGCTCAGCAGATTGAGGAGATATTTCTGTGACCAGTGATGGTGAGGAGGTGCTATGGAAAGTAATAAAATGTAAGATGCTATGGTATAGAGGAATTTGTTTCCTAATTTCAGGAGCATATAATACAATATAGGAGTAGTGTGGATGTTTTCTGAAGAACAGATTAAATATTTCTGTGAAATGCACACAAAACTGAAGAAAACTCACATTCTGATTAGTAGATTGCTCTTCCTCTTAACCCTTTTGTTATGTTTACAGGATAATTTACCCACAACACAAAGTTTTGGTAAGACTAAAACAAAAAATAATGCTTTTCCTTAATCAAATATGGATAGAGTATAAACTTGCATATTGCTTTTCTCCCCTGTCATGTGTCAGTACAACATTTTTACTTTAAGTTTAATTCCCTATTAGTATTTATATTTCATGTTGGCAATATTGAGGAAGCAAGACTCTTCACTTCATCAACAACTTCTGATACGGTGCCTTTGAGCAAATACCTGAATGACTAACCACTCTGCAGCCAACGTTAGAAGCCCAATACTCCTGATCACTTACCGCATTATTGGAAATCTTGGATGTGTGAAGGCAGCTTCTCGATACGTGATGACATGAGTCAGCATTCCAGAGCCCATGATGGAAGGAACACCTACACATGACTTAGCTGCATCACTTTAGAAAGAGATCTGTGCAACTGTACGCTGCAAACATTTCATTATAGTCTTATGGTCGAGGTGCATTTTATGGTTTTGAGGAACATGGAGGTTTCAAGAGTACTTGTTATCATTTTCGATGTCACTATACAATATAACACTGTGTGCTTGTAATATTTCTTGGTTTTCCATCTCCAAGGGAGGTTTACTTACAGTATGTGTACTTTCAACAAATATGATTATCATCAATGCTGATGGTAATCTTTAACCGAGGGAAAACATTACTCGGTTGCTTTCCCGACCCAGTCGCCCCACCAACTAAATTAGTGGCATTTGATTCAAAGCCTATTTCCAGGTTGTTGCCACCCTTTTTGGGAATCCCCATCCTCCCACATCTTCCTTCCTCCTTCTCCTACTTGTGTGTGACACAGAAACATTTTGAATCATTTTTGTTATCTCTCTACACGATAAGGTTCTGTTAGCAACTGACTGTGTATCACAGTGTCAGTTGATTTTGTGTCAGTAACTCTTGCTGCCGCTGTGCTCATCGTAAGAGCAGCAGCAGACGATTGCCTGAAATAGGGCCGGGTGTTATAACAAATTGTATATTAATTTATGACTTTGGCTTGCAATGATTGTTAAAACGAGACAATCAAGACTAAACGATTATTGTGTCATATTCTGTTTCAAAAGGATGCTCTTGATTTGTCTTGTGTTATGAATCCAGCTCACCCCACCTTTTTTCCACTGAGTTACTGGCTGGAGTATACTGGAATATTAAAATATTTGTTTAGTAGTTTTCAGTAGGTTGTTGGGGTCCACTAACGTTATTATTATCTTTTATTATTTTGGTATTTATATACCAAATAAGTCCTAAAAAAGTATGAAGAATATGCAGATAAGCAACGGATTCTGGCTTCAAAATGCTTTTAAAAAGCAATCAGTTATTAAGCTCTTCTTGCTCATCCATTTTGTTCTCTCTGCATGTAAACTGCTTGTCTTTGTTAGTCTGTGCCCGTGAACAAGGACCGAGTTGTATGAAACTTCAAAGATCCCAACTTATCTAATCCAAACTCCTTGTAGTTATTCCCTCGTCCTTTATGTCAGGGGATAGGAGCAGATGTTTGAAGAGAGCTACATTGATTCTAGTGTATCTGTCTTTCTAGGTAACTTTCATGAAGAGGAAGTTTGGTCTGATGAAGAAGGCCTATGAGTTGAGTGTTCTGTGTGACTGTGAAATCGCCCTCATCATCTTCAACAGCTCCAACAAGCTGTTCCAGTATGCCAGCACCGACATGGACAAAGTCCTACTGAAATACACTGAGTACAACGAACCCCACGAGAGCAGAACCAACTCTGACATTGTAGAGGTGAGTAGAAGTGTAAATTAGTGTTTAATGTTGTCATGGATAGGCTTTGACCTGACAAAATATGGTACCCAGTCTGTGTTCAGAGAGAAAATGTGAACTTTCTTTTTCCCTCTTTACTTTTGGTATGTGGTCTATTGAAACCTATTATACTGTTGCAATCCGTTTAAATAGTGTTGTGAGTGCCAGCTAAATGCAAATATGCAAATAAATTATTTAAAAGTTTTTCTCATTGGATATTTCAGAAGAACGCATTCATGTCTTGGGAATTGATAGGAGACCCTAGACATTTTTTTTCTTCAGTTTTATCCATTGACAGTTGTTAGAGATTAAATACAGAGAATAGAAAGAGACTACAAACAAGTAGACAGTGAAGGAGAGGGAATATTATTTAGGGAACCAGCCAGAAGGAGAGAGAAGAGAGATCATGACGTTTTAAAACAAAATTCCCCGATATTGGTTCTGAAACATCCATTTTTGGGAATTAAGGAAGGAAGTTTGTGTTTTAGAAAGATGAATTCCTAGAAAGTGTATCGGCAGTTGTAGTTAAGCTCCTGCAGCTTTCAGTACTGTCTTAATTCTTCGAAAAATTGGGGAAGTGGAGTATTTTGAAATTTTGAAAGACATTCAAAGTATTTGTGTTATTCGAGGGAACACAAATGCTGAACTTTATAAACAACACAAAGTGAATGCCAAGACTAGAGGTATCAAAATACTTGCAAAATACTATGGATTACACATACTGCAAATATGTGTTTCTTAGTTTTTTTCAATGACTAAATTTGGCAAGATGGGCATCTTCACCAAAATATTACAAAATATTTGGTAAAAAAAATGGTATGTATGCATGTTAACACTTTGATGTAGTTTAAGTTTGATGACGAGTCATATTCAGCAATTAGCAGTGTTGTAAAAGAGAGAAAATAGCAGCTACTTGATGGTGTGTCCATTTAAATGTATAAATAGTTGTGATCTCAATATTGACCAAATTAATCTTAATCATGATTTTTGCCACAATCAATCCAAAATGGAATTAACTAAGCATAGCAACTGAGATTTTCACATCATCCATTTGCAAGAAATAGATAAAAGACTACTTTTGTGTTGGTTCTCGGACTTTTGATTATGCCAATCCTCTTTGTAGCATTAACACACGCCGGTTGTAGCTGGCCTACTGGCAACATCGATGCTTTCAGTGATAAGATCCAGCCGTTCCTTTTGTTGCACCGAGGGTCCCTGAGCAGCGCTGCCCCGTCTCTCACGGCACGTACTCATTGCAGCTGCCATTAATAATGAACGGCCATCGTGACTCACGTTCTTGCTGTTTACGTAAGCTTCTAATGCGTGTTTGCCTTGCTGAGAGCCTGAACTTACTGCTCCCACCCTCACACACACACACACACACACACACACACACACACACACACACACACACACACACACACACACACACACACACACACACACACACACACACACACACACACACACACACACACACAGAAACGGTCAAAGGTAAAGGAAGCTTCACTTCCTAAACTGTTTATTTTTAAAATGCCTCTTTCCCCTTACTGAAAAAGAGACGCCTCACTGTTCAAGTTTATTTCAGAAGTGTCCCGGCAGGTTTTACAGCTTCTTTCTGCATTCACTCAGTGTCCTCCTGCTTACCAAAATCACAGAGTCAAACTTAACCTTCCCAAGTAAATCTAACATTGTTTCTCATGGGAATAAAAAGAAAAAGAGAGCTGAAGCCAGTACAGGTTTAGGGATGAACAGGAACATGCATGTGAAACAGTAAAGCCTCTCCAAAGACCACAACTGTAAATGCTGAATTCATCCTCTTAGTTGTAGTGATAGTAGTGGTAGAGGTCGGTAACATGCATCATTAATATTGCCCATAATGATTCTAAATGTCATAATCGTGTCTGTCCTCCTGCTGTAACAGACCACAGGCAGACACCTGTGTCGGCTCTGAAAGCCATTAACCGGGCTCGATTTGCCTGCTTTGAGCCCTTATTTGTTTTTTGTTATTCCCACACATACAACACGCAGACAGACAAGTTAGTTAAAACAAGGCCTTGAAAGTGAGAGCTTGATCCTTTACATATCGGTCAGTCCATTTGCAACATTCAAGTTTGAAATTTGACTATGTGTAAAGTTATACCCCACTGGCTGCAACAGACATCTCATGTCATGGTGGACCGGCGAAAAGTTTCTTTGGATTCATTGTCGTTTGCTGGAACGCGATGTTTGCTGATGGTTATCTCTATGGCAGCAACACACAAACAGCTCACAAGTACTTTTGTCACACACAGGCAGTTTCCACATCAAGCATACACTGTATCTCCTAACTTAGTTTCTTTTAAAAGTCAAATTGGAATTTGAATTTTCCTCAATCATATTCCAATAATGGTTAGACCTTTCCATGGCACTGGCTGACTGACATCTGATGCTTGAAAGGGGCTTGCTGCCAGAGCTGGTAACACAGCTGTCATAGTTTGTTACTGACAGGAGAAACGCCATACAGTTTAGCTTGAAAATGTTAATACAAGGCATTTCCCCCCTTTTCAACAAGCCCTCATAGAGTCAGCTCTCCAGCATGAGTGTTCTTTAGGAACAGTTTGACATTTGGGTAAATACGCTTATTCACTTTCTTAATCCCCATATTTGTCCAGAAACTCAGACACTTTTGCCTTTTGTTCTTAATGATTTGACTCGACTATTGTGTATTTTAGTTGATTTAAAAAAAAAAAAAAAATATATATATATATATATATATATATAGGGTTTAAAAAAGTCAGTTTAATCAATTTCTGGATCCTTTCTGTTAATATTTCAGTTCCACAGTCTATACAACACAATTGATAAAAATGTTTTCAAATTTGAGTCAGATTTAAATGCACATTGATTAGATGATAGCAGAAATTTATAACAATTGAAATGTAATGATTTATTAGCAAAACAGAACTCTAATTTCTGTTTGACTTCCAGCAATAACACTTTTGAAATACAAACTAAAGATCTATCTCCATACTGAGGACATAATAGTGTCATGTCAACTTTAAATGAAGGCAGATGCCAGGAAGACTTTTTTTTGTAACGATGATGGTCTGCCAGCTAAAAGAACTACAAAGTCGGTCAACTGGTCAGCCAACCTCACCGACAGATTACTTTTGTCATAATAATGAGACAGGTTTGTGTTGCAGCAGAGTTGAGTTTCAGCAACAACAGAGCAGCCGTCCAAGGTATGCAGTGCAGTCATTTCAGCCTGCAGAGCCCACAGAGAAATGAGAACCATAACTGAAAGTGGAAAGTATACACACAGAAACCTCACTGCAAAAACTGCTTGGACATGGAGTTTGAAAGTGTGTGAGCTTATCTGCCTCAGATGTGTTGAATGGCATCTCAAACACTACTCTGCCTCCCCTATTCTTAGCCCATAGGGCAATCTCCCAACTAGAAAAGACTCTCTCCAGGGAAAGGGGGGTGTGGGGCTTATTTTATCTTTGATGCAGCCCCAAGAGCAACAAGACATCACCCTCGCATGTTAAGATGCTCAACGTCTCAGCTCGTGTCTTGTGATGGCAGTGATCCACATGCCTGTGGAGATCCACTAAAGCCCACTTTGACTTTTGAGATGATAAGGAGACACGCACTCTCAGATCCTCTAGCAGACACTTTAAGATAGTCGTCAGTGCCCAGACATGACGTAGTGGTTCAAACCAGCATATGTGGAGCCACATATAGCCCGCTGGTTCTCTGACCGAATAGGCCCTTCTCTCCTGGGTCTTCCTTGTGCCCTTTCCAGCCCTCATACACTGTCCAGCTGTCCATTTCTCTAAAGAAGACAACTGCTTTAATAGGAGCTGTTTGTCACCCCCCACCATATTCAAAGACAAACTTTTTAAGCTGCCTGAGAATGGTGTTAAACAGTAAAAGACACTTGAGTGATCACATGACTGGCAACAGCTGTCCTTATGCCTCCCCTTTTCTTCAAAAGTTCATGCAAAGTTGACACCTGAATCAGAGATGGATCTTAGAGTAACAAACTCCTGATGCTGAGCAAACCAAAACTTTCTATTAGTCGTATATTGGCTCATTTCTCCTCGCATCATTAGTAATGATTGCTGAGTCATTATGCATTAAATATCAAGGTTGGAATGCAGTATTTTTCTCCTTGGAGCTGTGTCAACTTACTGTATTGTTTACGGTATGCTTGCAGTTATTTTACAAGTCATGATTGCAATCATCAAGCCATATTGTGATCGGTCCCGCTTTTTTTTCTGTTGTAAAAATTTGTTTTTTTATTATAGTTTATTTTAACACAAACATACATTTCAGCCCTTGTTAGAAGGGATGAAAATGTGATCGCACTACAGTGCTTGTTGTTTACACAGACTCATTCCAGTCTCAGCAGACTTTTGTGTAATATTTCAATACAGGTAATGTATCACAGAACTTACATGCGATATGCTTGTTGTGATTTCCTATTCACTGTTCAAAATATAGTTACTTTTCCTTTGGCATGTGTGTCAAAAAGTTTGTCATTTGTAATTTACAGAATTTTTTAATCACTGATGTATAATCCCTTTGCTACCTGTCATTTTGAGTAAAACCAAATAATACTGCTAAAAGTAACTCAAAAAATGTACCATAATGTACCATCCTATAATTAGAATAAAAAACGGCCCAACTGCAGCTTCAGGGAAAGCTTGTCCTGAGTCAAACAAGCCAAACACTGTGTGTGTGTCCCAATTTAAACTGGCCAGCTCGATGTTTTCGGGGGTGTGGAAATAACCAGCCGATGAATTGAGCGTGTGACATCTCTAAGTGATCACCAGTTGTTTAAATGTAGTTTCAGGCCTGCGGTGAAAATAGACTTGCAAGAGTGTGTTTAAAGCTCCTAATAACTACCAGTGTCTGGGAATGCAGAGGACATGTGGTGGACAGGCCGTCAGCTGGCTGGTGTGTCGGTCTGTCCTTTTCACGCAATGACGTGTAATGTAATGAGGAGCAGAGACGAGATGGTGGATGCCAGAGAAGTGATGTCATCTCACGGGCTCACATGATGCCAGTATGATTTGATATTTTTACAATAACTCCTGTACCGAAGTCCAGGTGCTTTAAATTTGCATCCATCAATCCATCTGTCCATGTTCTAAACCAATTATCTGAATCTTATATTTCTTAACCACCTGAACAAAGCCAAGTCCTTGCTTGGCTTTGTTTTCATTTACAATCGGAATAACATGCATTTCTTTTAATGTGATACATTACACATTTTTGGAATCACAAACATTTTATGTATTTGCTTTTTGTATAAGAACGTGCATTCCTCTCTTTGGACTTAACTGCTGTAATATTTTTATATCAATAACAGGTCACAAGACAACCATGTGTGTTACCTGAAAGATGTTGCTCGTTATGAGGAAACCCACAGAGAATAATCAAACAACTTTGCAGTTTCCCTCAGCTCTATACCTAGCCCTTAACCTCGCCATCACAACTTAATGTCCAACCCCAATCTTTAAACCTGGCAACATACAAATAAAGTTAATAAAGAGCCAAATAACAAAAACGCTAGCCTGTGATGAAAAAAGAAATGTTTTAACTGCTAGTGAACGTTCCATCTGGATTCTCTGCCTTTCCATAGCAACCGCCTCCGTTCGCCGTTAAAATTGAATATGCTTATCATGGAAATTTCACACAAGTGTTTAATATGTTAAAATAATGAAGTGATGTTAACTGGAACTTGACTGGTTGGCGGAGGCAATCAACCCGGCTTAGTGGTAAATCTAGTTTTTACCAGGACTGCAGCGGTGTGGAAATTTTGTCCCAGCTGTACTGCTGACAGTAATACGATCCTCTACAGATTTGTTTGTGCTAATGAATCTCATTTGACGGCTTTATCTCTGAGGATAAATTAACACCCAACGTTTTGCCTTTTATTTCCCTGTCTATCCACCCTACACAAGTACAAACACCCAACCAAACCCAGAGTTGCTTCAGGTTCGCAATAAAATAATTTTGTTTTCATTTCATTGTGTTTAAAAGGCTGCTTTGAATATGAGTAAGTCTGTGATGTGGAGCAGCGTCTCTCTAGAGGACAACTACTGGTATTATGTTTAGAACTTATGCCTTATGAATGGGAAGATGATATTTGGCTAAAGCATGGATGCAGCTGCTCAACTACTGTACATGCAAAACATGAATGCATTTTCCAAGTAGACACCAATTGTACATTGAATTTGTAAGTGTAGGCCAATTTTTATACTGATTCTCAAAATATTGAATAAGATTAGAAACATTTTTCCAAACAAAATAAACAAAGTGTAGTGAACCAAACGCCATGCAAATTTTACGCATTAGAGACATTTAACCACAGGGTGAAAATGTTTTTTCCCCATCCTTCACTGTATCCAGAATCACAGTAAAGAAGTCAGGAGGATTACATTACCAGACTTGCAGAAATGCCAATATGTGGCCTCAGTGTTTGAGAAGTATCTTTATACTGTGAACCTCGTCTGGTTTCTAGTCTTGATAGGTTGGTTTTCCTTCCTGCTCTTCGACCGCATATTAGATGGGGAGCAACCAGATCCATAAACAGTCTGTGTTCTGAAAAACCTCAGCTTGTGATGTGGCCAAACACTTATAATACTGTATAGTAATACTGAAGAATGAATCTAAGGTAAGGAAGGTAGAGCAGGAAGGTGTACTTGAATGCTTAAATACTTATTATTATTTTATCCTATATAATTCTGTATTAACTTGTAGATGGATTAACTACATTGATTTTGATATAAATAGTAGCAGAAAACTATGACAAGAACACACTTTGTGAGGAAAAACACTGAACTGTTATGTTTCAAAGCTGTAGGTTTTCAGTACATTCTACTTCCTAATGAAGGACATTTCCATTATGAGCAATTTATAAAGATTTCAAATGGATATGTAAATCATTTTTAACAAACTGGTTTATGGTGATTTATGAAGTACTCGCTGCTCTCAGTAGTGTGCTCACCACCTCCTCTGGGGAAAACGCGGTTTATTAATGAATGTCAACTACAGGCCACGGTAAGCTGTGCCAAAGAGCTATTGATGTTGGCGCAATCTCTACTTGTTTACCCATGCTTTTAATCACTATGCCTCTCGCCTATGTTTATTTCACCCGCAGGCCCTGAACAAGAAGGAGCACAGAGGCTGTGACAGCCCTGATGCTGACGCCTCCTACGTCCTCACCCCCCATACTGAGGAGAAATACAAGAAGATCAACGAAGAGTTCGACAACATGATGAAGAGTCATAAAATTGTGAGTTGCGCTGTGGTTTATTGTGTACACACCCAGTATACCACTAAGCACCTCTGTGACGCACGTCAGAGCCTTGCTTATTAATACCGGACGTCTGTTAGGCGACTGTAACCAATTGGCATCTTCCCCACTGGATCTAAAATCCTATTGGTTTTGATTGGGATTCTTCCTCCTTTGGTTTTAGTTTCTATAGCACTGAATGTCACATTTATGTCGGTCAGTAGGTGATCATATGATTCACAGTTTGGTGAGGTACCTGGTCAAACAAATACGGAAACGTAGAACAGAAGAATGCAAATTAAAAGACAAAAACAGATTCTATTGTCTCAGATTTAACCAACAAATGTTGACATGTCTCTATCTGTCACCCTCTCCAGTCCACGGGCCCTCCACAGCAGAACTTCATGCACGGCAACATGTCGTACAGCCCCGGTGCAGGAGGAGGAGGAGGAGGAGGAGGAGGAGCGACCTCCCAAGCTCTAGCTGCAGCCACAGCAGCTCTGGCTGACAGTGGGATCCTCTCCTCGCCCCACACACACCTCCACAGAAATATGAACCCTCCACAAAGACCTTCCAGCACTGGGAACACAGGTGTGTGTGTGTGTGTGTGTGTGTGTGTGTTTGTGCTTAATGGTCCAGGGAAAGGCAGGTAACTTAACGCCTTGTGCACACTGAGCTGATGACACTGAATCATAGGAAACACAACAACTTGTGTTTGTAAATTTAGAGGTTCACTTTTTGTCTGGAGGGGATTTAAGATTACGGGAGCAGCAACAACTGTGACCAAAAATCACAGCAAGCAGTTAGGAGTGTATAAGATACAAATTCTGACGACTAGCGAAACCAGTTACGTTGGATACGTGTCAGTGAGTACAGGGCACAAACTGGTGGAAAAATAAATCAAATAACAATCTGTGTGTGTGTGTGTGTGTGTGTGTGTGTGTGTGTGTGTGTGTGTGTGTGTGTGTGTGTGTGTGTGTGTGTGTGTGTGTGTGTGTGTGTGTGTGTGTGTGTGTGTGTGTGTGTTTCTGCGTGTGTGTGTTTAACCTCAGGTGGCCTGCAGAGCAGTTCTGATATGGCTCTGCAGAACGGGTCTGGACCAGTTGGTATGTATTTTTCAGTCATGTAAACCCACTCTGACACAACTTTACCCTTGAGCCACACCATCACCATAAGTATTTAGATATATAATTCAACTTATTGTGAACCGAGAAGGTACTAAACATGACACATTTATACAGATTTTTTATGCATGAATGTGTTACATTTTCATGCATGGCTTTGTAATTTATTTCTGGGAAATCCTTGGTTACCAGTGTTGGTTGGTGCAGATCTGAACGATGAGAGTTCTTCTATAGCAGGAAAAAAATCTCTCTACCACCTGTCACAATGATTCTAGGGGCACAGCAACTGACATGTTCAAACTGACCTTTATCCTTCTCACTATTGTTTGCCTCACAACGTTGTCATCTAAAATCCCATCTCCTTTCCTCACATGCTCTGTATCCTTCCTGACGGGGTTTACCTGATACAACCTCTCTTTCTTTCCCTTCCTCTGCGATCATCTAGCAGAAAGAAATCAAGACAAAACATGTATAAGCCTGTTAGTCAAACCGAACTTCAGAAAAAATATCAGAGTATTTCCTACTAAGGGAATTTTCATTTGTAGAAAAACTAGAATGCAGTTGGGGGGTTGAACTGACCTTTGAGGAAATGTAATTATAAGTGGAATGACATGAAAAGATTAGATAAGATAATCCTCTATTAGTCCCACAGCGGGAAAATTTGCATTAAAAAGTTCACTAAAAAAGCCTCAGTCGTGCATGAGCTAGTAAGGGTCCACGCTGATTCCACTTTCTTTTATCCAACACAAATTTACTATTTTATCACACACAGCAGACCATTGTCAATGTTGTGAACTTCAATAAACAAAGAGCAATGCACACTCAAACCCACACAATGTTTCTGTATCCTCCAGAGAAGGAAAGAGTCACACTGCTCATTAATTGTCAGTTGACAAGTCGAATGTATAATTTTTCAAGTCAGCAGTATATGTCTTTTCTGTTGGATATTCAACACTTGCCACAAACTGTCTTCCTTGCAAACTACCCTGCCTGTCCTCTTCTTGCTCTCCCTCCCAGTACAGCAAGTCTCATAAGAACACTGCCATTATGCAATGTCAAGAGCCCGAAAAGATCAATTATTCATTATTATCTCCTGTATAATATATAGCCATACTTTCTTCATTCTCCACTCAGAGCCTGTTGGTGGACAGGCTGATATTTTGGATCCAACACATGAGACTGTAACCTCCCTCTTGTTTTTAACGCACATTCCAAATCTTCACATACAGTATTTCTAAATGTAACTACAGTGATCTATTACACTAAAACATATTTAAAAAAAGACTGTTAAAGCCTCTGAAAATATGCAGGGGAAATGTTGAACATACAGGGATCCTGGTCTATGTATAAAAGCTCATATTCTCCATCATCATCAGTCAGTCAACCTGTCAATGAGTCCTTACGGGAACGTTGGGATTTCCTTACCATCACTTCTCAAATGTCCTTGTAATTCTATGTTTCTGTTTTCAGTGAATGGTTTTTTGGGCTCGCCTGGTGGAGGCAACTTGGGAAAGATCATACCAGCCAAATCTCCTTCTCCTCTTCCACCTCATGGGAACAACATGGTCCCTACCAGCCGCAAGACAGACCTCCGCGTGGTCATCCCTCAGTCCAAAGGATTGATGCAAACACTGGTAAGGGTGTGTGTGTGGTTGTTGCATTTAGGACCTCATCATGAGTCTTAATGGCAGGCAGTGATGGTTAATAAAAAAAATGTATCACTCTCTTCGAAGAAACACTCTTTTTGAGGGTGGTTGTTAATACAATAATACTTAAAGCTTTATTATTTCATGTGATGCCACTAGGGGGCAACAATTCACAGAAGCAAGTTGAGCGATACTTAGCTATCACCTTATAAAAATGTTGCACTTCTCAGCTGCATATGCACAACTCTGTTTTTTGGTTTATTAGGAACCAGAATGGGACACAATGTTGTTGAAGCCTGAGGAATGTTGGATATGAACAAGAACGGGATAAATAGAGGATGCAGATTACCACAGAGTTGGGCAGCAACATAATTTACAGTTTTTACTGAGGTAATAAATCAAGTGAGAAGTAGGATAATTTTATTATAGACTTCTACACAATTGGACTTCTTTTTGTAACCCCATGAGTCGCTCGTTGATGGTCATTAGACATAATGAAAGTTCAAGGCCCTTCAGCATTGGCATCACCAGTCAGACCAGCAGGATGCCACCTGTTCATACCTAATGAAAAAAACAAATTTTGGCTGCATTGTCTACATCAGCTTCTCTCTACCTCTCCTATTTTATTGCTGTGTTGCTACCCTTTACAGCACTTTACCACCACTAACTTGAGAAAATCTCAGGGCCGTCTTATGTACTGTCTTTTATATTATGGAGGTACTCTGATCTTTTTAGCCTGTGCTAGCATTTGCAGAAAGATTACAAGAATCAGTTTGTTCTTTGTGTGTTTTTTTTTCTTTACACACAATGTGACACCACTGATTGTTCACAGAGACGGACAACTCCCCATGATCTTTTTGCCTGATTGAATTTGTCTCTATCCTAAAGAACCTTTTAAAGTAAAATGATGTTTTTTGGCGAAAGATACATGAATGCTGTCATTTACAGTAAATTTGTTTTGGAAGGCAGCAGGGTAGACACACAAAAAGACTGATGATATTTCAAGTAGGCTGCCAACTCATCCATTCAAAGGCAGTTCAGACTCTCTGTCGAGGCTAAAGTCATGTAAAGAAACAGAACCACAAGAACTCAAATGCAAAAATGATATGCTGGCACGTTCTATTCTTCTTCAAATTGTTGCTCTAATAAACTTGTATGATACAAGAAGTTCCTGTGATTAGATGCATGAAATCTAACCAAGTTTATGGTCTGGTGAAGTGACTCCCTGCTCTGGAGACTGTAGAAGGAGTCTTCAGAGCTTCTTGAGTTCCTTTTCCTTCATTCAGATTGTGCATTCAGCAGCTGAGCTGTCCGATTGAAGTTATTGATTTGCCCTTAACTCCCTTACTGTTGCCTTTCCCTCCCACACTATGCTCAAACATGATGTAACGATTAGCAAACAATGGGAAAAAATATCGACTTTTATTTTCTCTTCTTTACTATGGCAACCAAATGGCTCCATTACTCCGCTGGCTGTTTACATTTTTCAGTGATCCATCAGTTAAATGACAGCATTGCTTATTTCTCCTGTTATCTCCTGTTGATATTAAAAATATGTTAACATAATTACACAGTTTTTTGTGTATATGAGGAAATTATTTCTTCACATTTTTTAGAATTTACAGACTTAAACATTTACAAAACGAAAACACTTCATATGTAACCTTACAGCCTTTTTAATAAGATTAATTTAGGGGTAGTTAACAGTATTAATTAAATTACATTACCAGATGTAGAAGTTATAAATTAATACACACCCTTTCATGCCATGTGTTAACACTGTCTCTACAGAAATAAGTCAAAATTCTATATTATTTGGTATTCATCAAAATTCCTCATCCTCCTTCTGAGATGATTAATTTTGATCACTGGATGACAAATGATTAACAGCCATCCTGTTTGCAGGAGCAGAGCAGCTAGCATGGTCTTTTTCACTTTTGTGAGGATGTAAAATACCATCTTTTAGGGGTTGGCACATGGCATGCAGTTTAAACGTGCATAAAACCTAAAAACAACAGCATACTAACATTTGTACAAGGTTTAAACCAAAGGAAGAGGGTGGCAGCTGCTTAGATGATGACATGTGTTTGTTTCTGCCTTTCATTCGCTGCAGTGAAAGATGAGAAGTTGTGGTCGAATAGCAACTCATCTGTTTGATCATTTTGAAACTGCCTTTCACTTCCTCCTCTATGATGTGTGTGCATGTAAGTGTGAACATAATGCTCTGTATACTGTTACAGTGTTGTTTGCACAAACAGGCAAGAACAACTCTTTTAATTTGTTAGCTCGAACTTGGATTCTATGCTACGGCATTTCTCACTGATATTGACAGGGATATGACGGATAGCACAGGGGAAAGGGTGAAGGAAACACAATGTAATGTTCCAGGCAGTCATATTCAGTTAGCAAATGTTTTAAGGTTGTTAGTTTTAGGCCTGTGTCAGTTGGTTAAACCACTGTTTGTGCGTTTAGTCGTGCGTGTGTGTGTGTGTGTGTATGCATACAGCAGTGAATGACCTCATTCAGGGTGATGTCATTGCTGACATTATCAGGCAGGAACGGCAACAGCCCAGAGAGTAACAACACAAAACTTCTAATGACTGTTAGAAATGTGTCAAGTTAAAGAGCAGCTATACGAGCATAACATGTGCCAAAACGACTTGGTTTTCGTAGCTTAATTTGAGACTGTGACTGGTTAAGAATGAATTGCCTTCTGGTATTTAGTGTTGTTTTTTAAAAAATGTTTTATTAATTGTTAAAACACTCAATCAAGTAAATTAGCACTGAGGTTGCAGCCAAATGCCTGATTACAAGTCCTTAGTAAGACTGCTACCAGTTGAAATGCAAAACACTCAATTGTGCAAAATAGCTCAACATTTAACCAAATCATTTAGAGGATAAGACTGTATTTGAAGAAAGGTTTTACAAACGTGGCAGGTTGTTGAAAGTTTGGTTGACTTTTAGTAATACACAACCTTCAGCATCCATCAACAAACAGCCTTGTGTCCTGTTCACTGTTTCCATGAGCAGGATACTGAAAACAAGTTGGGGGCATTCTGGGAAGTAAATGAAATACATAAGTAAAGAATAAGTTGGTGTTGCAGGTTAATACAAAGTGGAAGCAAAATAAGGGTTATTTTGAATCGTGCCAACAGTAAGTGTTTGAGGTTGAGGTTTTTTGAAGGTGATGTAGTTCTCTCTTGCTTGAGAAAGACTCCATGGGTAATCAATTTATACTGACATCATGTGGTTGAAATGGGGCATCACAGGCCATGTTCTTCTGCATGCCGTCCACTGTACAATACAACTGCGATCTTAACGCAGAAAAGCAACAGACAAAGAGAAGGTAGATTGTTTTTTACTTGAATAAATTAACTTACTGTGTATGTGTTTTTATGTATTTCCAGAGTAACCAGAGGCAGAGTCAGTCCAGCCAGCCTCTGTCCACCCCAGTGGTCTCCATCAACACACCCAGTCTGCCTCACCAGAGTCTGGTCTACTGCGGCATCAGCTCTGCCTACAACAACGGTACCTGATGATTATTAGAATTTGTGCTGTGTTGCTGTCATTAGTGTAGCCCCCGAGGTCCCCAAGACATTGAAATGTTGCTGTTTTTCTGTCTTTATTTATTAAATTCATTTCATTTAATTGAAAGGTTTCACCAGCTTTTCTCAACTACTTTGTGTGCTATCATGCTCAAATGTCGTCTCTTAGATTACTCGCTGAACAGTGCCGATCTGTCGGGCTTCAGCTCCCCTGCAGGCCACTCTTTGGGCTCCATGGCGTCATGGCAGCTACACCAGCTTGGCTCACTGGGGTAAGTACCTGACGCAGTTAGCCTTTCTTTCTTAATGACTGATAACATTTTTACAGATTTACAGTTTAACATAGTCTATTTACACTAAGTTAGAATCGCCAGACACATACAGTTAACAAAACAGATAGTGTACAAGAGAGGAAATAGATTTCGATGTGACGAAGAGAGAGGCTACTGACTTAGTATATAATAAGTCTGACATTTTGTTATTGCAGGACAAGTATGTGAGTGACTATTGATGGCAACTTCACACTGACAAGTGCAGTGGGGGAGGAAGTATTCAGATCCTTGACTTAAATTTAAGTAGCAATATGACACTGTAAAAATTCTCTATTACAAATTAAAGCAAAATGTAAAACCCCTAAGAGTGCTTTAGTTAGGTTAAATGATTAGATTTTTTGCTAATGCATTAATGTGCATGTATTTGGGCAAGCACATTTTAACTTATGATGCAATTCAAGTTCGGTTGTTCAATCTATTAAAATACATACTTTTTTATTAGCTCATCAAATTGTTCATTCGTGACATTTTCAATTTTAACTTACTCAAAACTCCTCTTATCTTATAAATGAAGTGGAGTAAAAGGTAAAAGATTTGCCTTTTAATTGTTGTGAAATTAAAACATAAAGTAGCATAAAATGAAAATGCTCAAGTTAAGTTCAAGTACCTCAAATTTGTACTTACCGGTAAGCACAGCACCTGAGTCAATATTCCACCACTGGCCAAGTGTCAATATTTGCCAACCAGATAAGAAAAAGTTCTGTTTTTTTTTGTCAACAGACCTGTTAGTGTCACCAATAGGTGGCGCCATCACTCCACGGTCCCAGCCTTAAAACCTCCTCTCCCTCTGTCTCTCCCTCTGTAAAGGTCTGGAAGCCCCAATCTCTCCATCAGCACCAACCACAACGTCAACATCAAAGCCGAGCCGATCTCCCCACCCCGCGACCATCTCAGCCAATCAGGGTACATGACTCAGGCTCATGCCCCTCCTCACCCCCACTCATCCACCAGGGCGGAGATGGGGAGGTCTCCTGCAGACAGCATCAGCTCCTCCTGCAGCTCCCACGAGGGTGGCAGCGACCGTGAGGAGCAGCAGCACCGGTTGGACTTCCACTCGCTCCCAGTGAGTCGGTCAGCGGGCAGAGAGAGTCCGACGGTCAAACGCATGAGAATGGACAGCTGGGTGACATAGACCCTGCAGTCACATGAAGACCCAGCACCGGGGAAAACACAGGAAGGACACTGTTATGCAAAATCAAATATGGATTGATGTGTTCTGCTATTTTTATTAAGTTATCATTTTTTTTATTTGGTGGTCAGATTTTTCAGAAGGGTTGAGCAAAATTTTGTGTGAAAAATCTGGATCTGTCAGAATCATATCATCATGTTTCAGAAAAGCGTTTTTGGTACTTAAAACATAACATGCCGTCCTTTTCAAATATAAATCATTCAAGCATCAAACTTTTAATGTGGGTCCAATTGCAGTACAATCTGTCATTTTCTTATCCAGTGGGAAGCAGTACGATACGCAGAAGAATCAAACAAGGTGAGATTAGTGTCTGTCCGTCTTGTGGCTTCAGGATTATGTTGGTAAAGCAGTGAAGTACTTCTGGATGTCTCCCACTGGGTGTCACCCAATCCATTTCTGATCTTCTCAGGGTTTGAAACATAGAACAAGTCAAAGATGAAAGCAATACTCCCTCCCCATAATCCCAGAGTCTCCTCTTTATAAAAACACTTATTTATATCAGCCAAAGCAGTATGCTGTTTTTATGTTGTTTGTGTGTGTTTTTATATTGTGCACAGAATAAGACAATATTTCATTCAGATTTCAAACTGAAAGCCATGGACACTTGTTCTGTATGTGCTACCCAAATATGTTGTTATTGTTTTGTATATACTATCTTTAATATATATTGCTTTTGGTGTAACTATATATTGTTGGTCTGCCTATTGTATCTGCCTGGATAAAATATGACACCTCCAACAGATTATACAGAAGTATATTTTTGTGGATTCCAACATTTACAAAATATTGATTGTCCTTTCTTTTCTCATCAAGTGTCTGTCGGACACATCTCTTTTCCAAAACCAACTAAAGAGAAAAGCACTCTAGAAAATATTCTTTATTTGGCGAAACAAATCTAGCTCCTTAGAAATTATTTTACAGAAGGAACGCACTGTAAAAGACAAAGATGCAAATAAAAACGATAACACTTTCTGATGTTGTGCGACAGCCTCAGCAGGGCCGAATCTGGCCCATCTGATAAAGTTAGGGGAGGATAAATGATCTCATATGGGATAAGATAAAATCTCCTTTATCAATTGCAAAAGGGATATCATGTCACATTAACCACAGAGAAAAGCCAGTAGAAAAGTAGCATTTATGCTGTGCATTTCAACATGAGCTTACTTCCTCTTGTGTGATTTTTTAGGTACGATAAAGTTACTGAACCTTAAAATGCAAACAAAATGACATTCGAACAGAAGTCCATACCTGATGAGTATTTACAGGGTTGTAATGTATTTCTCCTTTTTTGACTTCAATGCATTGTTTTTATAATAAAGATGAAGACAACTGAGATGTAAGAGTGCTGAGAGATAGGTGGGAGAAATTTAATTTCTTGAGGTTCTTGGAGATGGGAATTTACCGAACGGTTGTGTGACTGAAAAGTTTGTGATTGACACTGAGAAAATGGAACATGTGGGTAAGTACCAAGTAGAATATGTGGTGAAGAGTGCAAGAGCTGCAAAAACCACAGCAGCGCCAATGAATCGTAGTATGGATAGAAAGGTAGAAACATCAAAAGAGAGAAGAGAAAGTTTTGTAACACATTTACTTGGGTTCATAAATAATTATTACTATTATTATTATTACAGTATTATTACAGAAAGAAAATGAACATCATTCCATAAGGAATGTATTTTACGCCTGTACAGAAAGGCATCTGGTATCCAGATGTGCCAGATGCAGAGGGGATCTTAAATTTGAAACTGTTGTGACAAATACAGTTGGGCAAATCAAGATTTAGAGGAAGTCATGGTGCTTGGTTCATGGGAATGCAAGAATGAGAAAAGAAAACAAGCCGTTTAGACACAGGAAGGAGAAATTGATAGCATCAGTTTGTGCTGGATTGGATTGTTCTGATTGTTTGACTACGATAGCCTGCTGCAAACAGACAGGAACTATTGAGTTCACTGAGGATGTATAGGATACTCTGATATCATCTGCATAAATCAGACCTGGTTTAAGCCATGTGTGTCGGGTGGTACCCGTCAAGAGGTAACGTGTGAATGAAGTGAAGGAGGTTGAGGATTCAGAACATGAGAGAGGTGTAATGTGTAACACCTATGTCTGGTGGCATTATGGCTCATTAACTGCCACATATGAATGATGATCCACTCTATTGTGTGAAAAGATAGTGAGTGTAGAGATTATTTATGAGTCTTCGAGAAAAAAAATGTCATATTTTTTTTTCCTTTTAGCAGCACCGATTAAATAAATAGTCCTACAGAATATTATTGAATAACAATAATAGTTATCAATTTTGAGCAGTGGCCAGTGACTAAAGCACAGACTTTAATGCTAACAGCAACAGGATTATACTAGTTCAGATAAAGAGAAAACCATGCAGGTCCAAGCTTCACTCACTGTTCACTGAGGTGGAAAAGTAGGGGCTGGAGGGATTAAATGTACCAAGGTTAATGGGAATGATGAGTGCAAAACAACTGTTTGAGAAAAGGATTAGGTTTGTGTGAGCCACAAAAGAGTGCTCTAGAAGTAAGTTAAGCAAATAAAAAGATGTTTTTTTTTTGTTTACTCATGGTGGAGATATCAATAGGATCAATTGACTCGTGATTCAGCTTGACCTGGACACATCTACAGGTCCAAGCAACCTCACATCTATTTCGTCCAGTGCATTGACTACATTGAATTGCATGGGGCAAATGTATCTATTCGAATGATCTTTCAGTTACTAGAGGTGACAGGATCAGAATGACTCACATCATGACAGACCACCAATGCAACAGCCTACTTCCACTTAGCTGGAATGAAAACCTACCGGCAAATATATGGATTTACTTTAAAAGTGAACTATACTTGGTAAAGTGAAATAAAACAATCTTGTACAAAAACATACAGGTCATTAGGCTAATTGAATGATAATAAATGATACCTCTGAAAAGCTCAGGGCTCAAGTCCAAGCTGTTTGACTGCTAAAAACAATGTGCTGGATATCTTAAAAAACTATATTCACTCACTGAATTTGCTTATTTATTATCTCTGTTTTCCACACCCTTTTTTTTTTGTGTTAAATTGTGTGGTGCATGTGCTTATAGGCAGAGCTTTTATTTTGAAAGTGTTCATATAAAACAGGGTGAGTCTGGCTCGCTGTGTTGACGCTCTCACGAAGAGGAGGAAGTCTAGCACAGCCGCATATGACGGTCGGTGGCCGGAGTGGCTGACATCGTTTCTCTTACTACCCCCCCCACCACCCATGTTGAGCAGCCATGAGGTGAAGAAGAAACAGTCGTCGGGGGAAAAAAAGGTAAAACTTTAACATGTACTCTCTTTTCTAGCGGGGAGGTATAGTTGAGTTACCTGTGTGGGGGGGTCTCTGACGTGGGGCCCCTCAGGTGAGCCTCCTTCCTGCTCCTCCGGACAGGTGAGGAGTCCTCACTCTGAGGTCCTGAAACCTGGTGGGAATATGTGTGTGTGTGTGTCTTCTCTTACATGTGTGTGGAAGGAGGCTGATGTTTGAACAGTGGTCTGTTTAGTTATGGAAGTACATGCACCGATTCGCAAATGTTGCGCAACAGGATTTTTAAAAAAAAGTTTACAAGTCGACAAGAGTTTGTGACCAATGAGGTCAAATTACATCAAACCAACAAATAGTTTAAGTAGAAGATTGTATGCTTATCTTGATCACCAGTCCTTCAGTAAGACATTATAGCCTACTGGATGCAGCGAGAAGTTACCACAGTGACGTTTCATGTCAATGTTTTTTTTTTTTATTATTTTTTTTTTTTTTATTTTTTTTATGTGTGTGTGTGTCCAGTGTGTTACATGCTATGATTAAAAAAAAAAACTCTACTCACTTAAGATTTTGAGATAAAATACTATCATATCTTTTCCGATAAGCAGGATGAGATCAAATGCAAGATTTTTTTTTTTTAAATGGTTAAATTTGAATGATCTTTTCTTAGATGGAGTAAATTAAATAGCCAACTTTCCCTGACTCTGGATGCAGACTTAAGTAGTTATTTGTGTGTATGGCCAAGTTTAAAGGGTATTTTTCCCCACAGAAATTCCAGCATCTTATAAACCCACATGTCTTGTTTATGCAGCGTACAAACACTCAGAAGTTTGAAATCCACTGGAAATTTTTGACGCTTCAATGTTTTGGGTTGTGTGTGTAGTCTGCAGTAAGCTTTGGTCGTCCACATATCAAAGTGTAGAAAACTGCATACTGTGAAATAGTTTCAGGAAATACCTTTCTTGTCTAGTTCTGACAAGACAGGGCTGTGTTGCAGTTGCTCAACTTGGCCCAACTTGGTGAGAAAAAGAAAACATGAAAGCCTTGAAGTCTTTACAACTGTTGCCGTATCAGTTTTTTATGACATTATCTGGTATTTGCTATCAGAATGAGAATTCACACAGAGGTCATTTCAAATCCATCCATCTTTGGCAGACACAATCATAGCTTTTTCATCTTTAGGTCTCTAAAATCAGAAGATCCAGACTGCTAAAGTGCTTTCATGTTTAACAACGGTCAACCCAGTTTCATTTTTAAAAGGCTACTATCCGGTTTTTTCAGGCCTTTTGTAAAATCAGTGTCTTTCTTTATTCAAATGGTGGTGACCTCATTTGGGGATGGAATTATAAATGCAGTAGACGGGGATGGTTCTCTTACAGTCATCAGTACATGTGTCAGCCTGCTCCAGCGCCTTTAATACCAGTGACTCAGGGGCTTACCGCATGCAGTATCTCATCATTTTCCCACTCTACTAATTGGCTACAATACAACAAATGTGTATATTTTCAGTTTATCCTCCAGTATCCCAGTAATGTAAATTATGATTGGATGCGCTCCATAACATATCATTTTATTTAATAGACTTATAGACTTTCTTTATGGAATGTGATTTTTATAAAACTGCTGTGTGTTTGATCTCTTCTGTCCCACATGCTCCCATGTAATATATTACCGTCACTCTCTACCATCAACAAACGCTATTTGTGTGCTTTCCTTTTTTTTTTTTTTTTTTTTTTTTTTTTTTTACAAACATTTTGTGTTTTTCCTTTCATAAGTTGTTTCATCCATTATCGTGCTCGGTTCAAAGCCGTGTTTGTTTAACGCCGTGACCTTTGGACCTCTACACTAATGGCTGCTCGTTCCTCCTAATCTATGAGACCAGTCTATTTTTTTCTGGCCCCCTCACTGATCTTCTCTTTACGTAAGAGAGTCAGATAAACGACTGAAATGTGATGCAAGTGAGGTCAGGGAGACGAGCCCTATGGACAAGGTTGTCTGAGGAAAGGATGGATGCCTTGGCATTGTCACCTTGGCCTGACTCTGCGTCACAGCCTTCATGTGTCCACAGATTGGGCTGAGGGGGCTGGGGTTGGGGGGTCGACCGGTCGAAGGTGACATAATTTGCCATTTATACTTGAACTGGATCACATTTTTCAAATCAGGATTTGATGCAAGTGTAGTTCTCCCTATTAACAAGTTGGAAATGGGGGCTGGTCTGACTGGTCAGCTGTGGAGTCTGAGCATTCACATTGTATCTGTTTATTCCAGTTTAAGTCTGTCTGACCCTTCTGGCACTTCAAATTAATATCACGCCCCACTCAGCTGAGAGGCCACCTGGCTGAATATCTCCGTTACATAGTAACACCATGGCCCTGCTTTATCAGCAGTGGACTGTTAACATTTATGGGACAACACCTACGGTACACAATTAAAGCTTTGCTCATTCTCTAGTCAAATCAAGGGTCGAGTGTTACGCTCAATGACGCATCAGTAGTACTGTACACATGGTTGCTGTGGTCATTTTATGCTCCCATGATGCTCTCTGTTAATCCATCTAGCTGGTGTAATAGTCCATTAATGGGCTGTTTAGGACTGTTTAGCACTCAAAAAAGATTTTTTGAGTGCAGTGAATATAGCACAGCTAAACACTGAGGTCTGGATCAGCAACCAAAGTGTGCTTGATAATAACTATGTAATGGTGATGTTGGTCTTTCTGGGGTCATAGGTAAATCTGTAACTTCGGTTGACCTCTTTTTCTCTGTTGATCCTAGTAGAATATAAGAGTTTCTGAGTGTAATTAGTGAATCACACTACCAATAAAATCAACGATGGGGAGAGAGGCAGGCTATTAACCCTGTGGGAAGTCATGCAGGTTAACTGGATTGTCTGGGACTGACAATAATGGAGGATGAAATACATTCCATTGTCTTGTTTTCAAAACTGGTGCTCCCTTCAGGGCTTCTTTTCTGAATGACCGGGGAATTGGGCTGAATTTAGCACTCACTTATTCAAAATAGCAGTAGAAGCAACATGGCTGTATTCAAAGGTTTTAATATGAGGAAAAAACCACAACTGTGTGCTCCAGACTTTATCACTTTAGAACCTGTCTCAAAATGTCAAAATCTACTGAGAGGTTCAACAGAACTTGACTCGTGCTTTTATAGTAGAAAGAAAAATGTTGATTATAGCCAGTTAAGGTGATGTCTTAAACCTGCATTAACTGTTTGTTTTGGCTTCTTTGGGTGTAGTGTAAACAAGCTATAAATAACAACATTGACATATCGAAACATTATAACGTTTTTATGTTGAACTTATTTACACACTCAGCAGACACAGAGCAACATTATCATTCGTTTGTCCTTTTTTTCCTCGCCTGTCAAATATGCAATTTCCGCTGTGTTTATGTTTCTACTCTCTCCTGGGCAAATATCTGGCTTTTTAACTGCTCCACTATGTTCACAAGCTACTCACTAACTGTGTCTGTCTAATGCTTTTTGCTGAAAACAGCATTCTGCTGCAGCCAATGCTTAAACATGCCGTAGTGCAGAGTGGAACTGCCAAGTTGGGTAATAATTCTTTGTTGATTTGTCACAATGAAAAAAGCCATTTTCACTTTACACATCCTCATGTCTCATTGTCAATAGAACAATTGTTGATTAGAGAGGCTTTAAAGCTGCTATTGACAATTTCCACATCTCCAAAAAAGACGCTCTGGCAGACAGAATGACAATCAGTGAATACAGTTGCTATTGGATCACAAAAGTAGGGAATATGGAGCTCCAGAGCTGCAGAGGACTGTTCACCTACATACACACCTCCTTCAACCTGTGTTGCTTAATCAGGCGGAGCAGGATACAGGTGAAATTAATAAATCAGACCTCAGACATATTATTTGGAAATGTAAACAAAGTTTTTGCCAACTGAAATGCAAATACACACGTCCTACTCATAGATGGCTCTGCTATCTAAGAGCCCCAGGGATTTGATTGATGGGGGTAGCTTATCACCCCAAATTATATTTACGTAACCGCCCCGAGCTCAGGATGAGCCATGAAAATAGTTTCATACTAAAAAAGGGATTTTAATTTAGAAAAAAAAAAAAAAAAAAAAGATTTTCAGTTTCACTGTGGCTTTTAAAGTTTAGGTTGACTCAAACCTCAACATTTTGTAACCATGGTATCTATTAATACACTAGTTCTAGCACAGATCACGACAGACTTGTTTACTTTAGACAACATTTTCCTCTCAGTCAATCGTCACTAGAATAACAGACAGATCTGTAGTCCAGGCCAATGCCAGGCCTGTCTGTGGCCATCATCCCTTTTCCTCTGCTGGCTGTCTGTCACCCTGTCAGCAATCAATCTAATCCTTGTATTTGGGTCAGGCTAGAAAATTCATAATTTAGGATATTTTGAGTTATTAGATATAGAGATAAATGGTTGCAGACAAAATTCGGAGGAAAATACTTTACCCCAACTTTTTTTGTTTATGTTGTACTTTGTTATCTACAGTGTCTGAGATCATGCGTCACGTTTTCAAATGCTTGGACTCTAGCCGCATTTTCAATTTAACTTTGTAAACACTGATTCTTGTCTCGTTCTTTGATCGGCCACCTCGCCCCCTTTCTTCCTCCACTTCCTCATACATGCTGATAATATGGCGAGTCATCGTTCGCAGTTAAAGACGATGCGAAGTATGAGGCCAGTAAGAGGCTTATGGGACTGTTGCTTTTACAAGATCAGGTTTTGTCAGCAGGTACTGCTGCTGTTTGTATGGCAGGGATCATCTGCAGAGATGACAGTTTAAAGCATTAATGACGCATCACAATATGCTCCGGCTGCTTTGTATACCTGCTTGTTTGGTCATCTCATTTTAAAATAGATTTAACATAATGGGAGTGATGTTGCAGTGGGTGAACTGTGAATGAATGACAGATGAGTCAGCTGAATACACACACAGTTTCAGGAACAAGGCATAAAAGACATTGTAGTGGCTCTGTAAAAAAAATAAAGAAATCTGGAAAACCTCCAAAAGATAGGGCAGAATATCTGCACAGTATAATCAATGCAAAGCAGTTCCTTGGCATTACATGAAATACTTCCTCCATCACCCAGAGTCTGAGCTAATATAGTCAAATATATGTTTATTTTTATGTTATCTATTGTTGTATATATTTTAATCATACTCTTTCATAGATACAATAACAGGAATGTCTTACGAGAGCACATGTAAGTGTTGATTTAACCTGCCGCTCTAACCTGTGAGTTAACATGCGGCCAGATGAAGTAAAGCATATCAGGTGATGTGTATTTGTGTAATGAGGGAGGGTGTGGCCTAAGGAGATCAACACCCTATATCAAGGTGTGGATAATTATTAGGCAGCTTCTTTTCCTCAGGCAAAATGGGCCAAAAAAGAGATTTAACTGACTGAATAGTCAAAAATTGTAAAAAGTCTTTCAGAGGGATGCAGCACTCTTGAAATTGCTAAGATATTGGGGCGTGATCACAGAACCATCAAACGTTTTGTTGCAAATAGTCAACAGGTTCGCAAGAAACAAAAAGAACGCAAATTAACTGCCAAAGATTTGAGAACAATCAAACCTGAAGCTGCCAGGAACCCATTATCCTCCAGTGCTGTCATATTCCAGAACTGCAACCTTCCTGGAGTGCCCAGAAGTACAAGGTGTTCAGTGCTCAGAGACATGGCCAAGGTAAGGAAGGCTGAAACCAGACCACCACTGAACAAGACACATAAGTTGAAACGTCAAGACTGGGCCAAGAAATATCTGAACACAGATTTTTCAAAGGTTTCATGGACTGATGAGCTGAGAGTGACTCTTGACGGACCAGATGGATGGGCCCGTGGCTGGATCAGTAACGGGCACAGAGCTTCGACTCAGACACCAGCAAGGTGGAGGTGGGGTACTGGTATGGGCTGGTATTATTAAAGATGAGCTAGTTGGACCTTTTCGGTTTGAAGATGGACTCAAAATCAACTCCCAAACCTACTGCTAGTTTTTAGAAGACACTTTCTTCAAGCAGTGGTACAGAAAAAAGTCTGCATCTTTCAAGAAGACCATGATTTTTATGCAGGACAATGCTCCATTGCATGCATCGAAGTACTCCACTGCTTGGCTAGCCAGTAAAGGCCTTAAAAATGAAAGAATAATGACATGGCCCCCTTCCTCACCTGACCTAAACCCTATTGAGAACTTGTGGGCCCTTCTTAAACGGGACATTTACGGTGAAGGAAAACGGTACACCTCTCTGAACAGTGTCTGGGAGGCTGTGGTTGCTGCTGCACAAAAAGTTGATCGTCAACAGATCATGAAACTGAAAGACTCCATGAATGGAAGGCTTATGACTGTTATTGAAAAGAAGGGTGGCTATATATATTTTTATTTTATTTTTGAATTGTCAGAAATGTTTATTTGTAAATTTTGAGTTGTTTGTTTATTATTCTCACTTTAACAGATGAAAATAAAAAAGTGAGATGGGAAACGTTTTTCATTTAGTTGCATAATAATTGTGCACACTAATAGTTGCCCAATAATTGTGCACACATAGATATTCTCCTAAGAAAGCCACAACCTCACTTTTACTTGCTTAAATATTCAGGTTTGAGGTTTATTAACATTTTGGATTGACCGAGAGCACTGTAGTTGTTCAATAATCAAAGTAATCCTCAAAAATACAACTTGCCTAATAATTGTGCACACCGTGTACTATAATTGAAACGTATGAGAAGTGCACCTACAGCACATGCTAAGCGTGTGGTCTAGGGTGTTTCCACCGCGTTGGTTGATGTGTCATTTCATTTTGATTGAAAGTTGGCCAATTCTATCTAGTGTGTATATTTGGTGGCTGCTCTAATTTTAAAGGAGTACTCTTTAATGAGGTTACAAACAGCTTGATGAAAAATAAATTTGTGAATTTACTTATTATGCTTGATACAAATGGAAAGCAGTCTGTGCATATCCCTTATGAAGAATACATAGATCCTATTATGGTTGAAATACTTCCTCTCTAAACTCTGGACCATCCTTCATGGTTCCTTGTACCATCACTGTACATTTTAAATGTTCCATCCTGCTCATTTGCCAGGAAGCTTAGTCTTAGTCTTGTTCAAAGGATGGCGTTTTGCAGTCATGTGACCTTTTAATTTAAGACATTTTGACATGTCACAGTAGAAGAAGCACAGGCTTAAATAATAAATTTGCTGATTAAATTCCGTTTAGCTGCATCGATTTCAGGGTCCCCGGCATGCTGTCTCACTGTTACAATTACCTGGACACTTGAAAAGAACAGAAGCATTGTTAATATTATAAGTAACTCTTGTGCTTTTTGTCGAAATGTCTGCTGTGAAATAAACCTGTATGTGGAAATATTCATTATCTGATGTCTTACAGATTAGATTTTATTACATCCTTACAATTATTAATTAGAATTTGTTCCAGCTCTACATGCTTTGATCTAGTTGCTGCGGTATGTTGCATGTGATGTATTTTCGATAAGAGCTCAGAGTTGTAAGTGCGTGTGTTTTTATTTTTATTTTTTATGGGTGCTTGAAATGGAATTTCCTGCTGAAATCTGCTGTCATTGGACCAAGAGGAATGATTTATTGTATTATGACTATGTTGGGCAACATGAGTTAATCATCAACCTCCAAAAGACTCTTTATTTTGCTGCAGAATTTCCCCTTCCTCCCTTCCCGCCCTCCCTTTTTACTATTGTGTTTCTCTTCCGAGAGCTGATAATGTGATTTCTACTGATAATATGCAGTGGTCCCTGAGTCTGACATTAGCGTTACAGCAGACATTTGTTATCAAAGCATCTGTTCCTGAATTGAGAGCAGGTGTTGATTGCTGAGAGCTTTGATGTAAAGGTCACCACTGAGTATTAGTGAAGGAGATTATGGATGCATATTGAGTGATGACCAGATTTTCTAGGAATGACTCACTAACAATTCAAGTACTGAAAGGAATAGTTGCATATTTTGGAAAATGCACCTATTTCCTTTCTTACTAGGGTTGGCTTAAAAGAGGATCCTGTCTCATGCAGATGGCTATTTTAGCTAAATTAAGCTTAGTTTAGCTTAGCTTAGCATAAAGACTGAAAATAGGGGGAAACTGCTAGCTTGGCCCTGCCCAACAGTTACCTCATATACACATTATATCTCATTTGTTTAACCCAATAAAAACTGATGTGTAAAAGCAAGACCTTGTGGTTTGTAATCCTGCAAATTTCCCCGCTGCGGGACTAATAAAGGATTATCTTATCTTATCTTATCTTATCTTATCTTTTATGCTGGGTTATGTGTTGCAATATTTCTTGGCCGAGTGCATTGACAGGCAACTAGCGGCGACTGCAGGAAGTCTCTGCATCTGGGCAAGAAATACTCCAACCTTTAAAGTACTATTTGTTTTTACACTTTGGTTTTTGCACGGATTTAATAATCAAGATATAACTTGTTTATTCACTTTAGAGGCAGATTTCTGCCCTATTTATACAGAGCCAGGCTAGCTGTTTCCAGTCTTGATGCTAACCTATGCTAACTGGCCTCTGGCTGTTAGCTTCACATTTAAAAAACGGATGTTAGAGTGGAATTTCTCATTTAACTCTCTCCAAGAAAGTAAAAATTATTAGAAAGCATATTTCTCAGAATGTCTAACTATTGATTAAAGTCACTTTCAAATAAGTTTATCAGCATGTATTATATATATTATATCACAGAGAATTTAAGGTTAAATATTTTAGTTTGAGTTAATAAGGAATGTTTTTATTTTATTTCAACAAACATACATTATTCCTTTTAATGGTTTTAATTTTTGATGGCTGATCAAGACGTAGTGAATCTTAAGTGCATGTTGGTAACAATTCATGTCAGTTGCTTGTGGCCAACAGAAGAATATTTCACTCTGACTGAGAATTTCCTAGCCAGTTGTTAATGTCTGGAATGAAACGGACACTGATGAATTGCAGCTTTACGTCAGTTGTAGCTGTGGATACGAAAGTGACTTACTGTCCTCCCTTTGTGTGTTTTGTACTACAGCTGCCAGTGATGTCCAGATCTTAGACGCAGACTAAAACTCCCTCCCATCATGGACTCCAAGAAGCCGGGCATGCTGCGGAATCTCCGCCAGAAGATACTGCCACAGTTCCGGCGAGGGAAGACGAGCCCAAGCAAGCAACTCGTTCAGCTCGAACACACCATGGACCATCGGATGAGCTCCTCCGTTCCTGACATACGTCACATGAGGCAGGAGTACCCCCACGTCTCCTCCAGCACGCAGGTCCAACAGTACAACTCTTCCAGCTACAGCAGCCCCTCATCTCCGCATGGGAAGCCTGTTAGAGGCCCAGAAGGAGGTGGGAGTGGCCTGATGATGAGAGCGGCTGGTGGAGGAGCTGGGAGGAGTGTACCTGCAGACTGCACAGACTGGGCTTCCTCCCAGGAGTCATTCAACAGTCTCTGTGTGGAGGAGAACAGCTCTCCAGAGAAAAACTACAGACCTGCCGGGGGCATGGAGCCCGAGGAGCTGGCCCTGCCGGAGATGATGACCGTCTACAGCCCAGACCCCTCTGTGGAAGTGTCCCAGGACGGCTCACAGGTACAGACTCCGCATTTGAAATGTTGAATCGGTATTAAAAAAACAACAGATCAGTCCTACAAAAACATTTATATATTGTAATAAAGGTTAAAACTTCTTTGATGGTGGCATTCAGAGAGAGATTTTAGTTTCCAAACTTTGGCTTTGGTTTAATTTTATAATTTTAAAGTTTTTGTAGAATCAGTAACAGTGAACATGACAGTAGAATAAGCTTGTGTAGTATTTTTGAACTGTGATAAAGTACTTGGCTGGACGGGTTTGTGTACATTGGCGGGTGTCAGGTGTATTTACACGTGACATTTACAAAGCTTAACTTGGAGCAGGTAGATAAAGTTCAAATTAGAGGTCGCACCAAAATCAATAGTCTCTAGCGGCACTGGGCAAACTCTGTCTGTTTGTGTTTTCATACTGCCAAAGCGTGGTCTCAGAGCATGGTTGCCAAACTGGCATGCCCACATTCAGCACCTGCTACACCTTAGTCTTAGATTACTAATTGTTTTAGTTTACTATAAAGGTCAGAGAAAAGATCATTTGGATATAATCAGAATTTTTAAGAAGGCATATCTGAAATATCCCTCAAGGCCAACGCTTCACATTGTGGTGATCCACAGCTATTAAATCATCACAGAATAAACAATATTTTCTTTTGTCATTCATGAGGTATAAAATCAGTAGAAATCAGCAGGTTATATATGCAACCTTTCCATACAGCTTTGTGATTTGACCAATTCTCTTATATGGGGGGGCCAGTTTTTGTTTTGGCTCATGGAGTGTTAACAAACCACACCTGGTGTCAGGTTGACACCAAGCAGACCAGTCAGTCACGTTTCTCACTTCTCCACAGTTGAAAATTCCTAAAACAAATGTGCTGCTTATCGATTCAAATAGTGAATGTTTTCTTTGAATTGCCTTATGAATCCTGTGATGACATGGCATTTGGTAAAGTAAGCTCTAGAGTTAAGTACACATGACACAATAATGTTCCCCTTATGAGTTTTAATCCCTTTGTTTAATCTTTATTGAAAAAGCATTCAAATATACAAACATTGCATACATATACTGTATACTAAAACAAAATGATGTTTCAGAGAAACAAAAATATCCATTTAGATAGATAAATTAAAATAATAATAATGATTTAAAAATAGAATTGCGATAAATAAACCTCAGTAATAGGAAATTATAATAAGTAAAAATCATAATTTATTCTTCTTTAAAGAAATCACTGTACATTTTGAAAATGTTGAAAAAGAGTATTCTTTAAATTCCCATTAAAATCCATTGAAAATTTGGGGTTACTTTTGTTATTATCCCTTAGCTTTTCATCATGTTGGTCAAAATTATTTTTTTTAATACTTTAATACCTTTTTAACCAAAATTGTCTAACAACAGCTGTACGTTGTGTTCAGTGCTGATAGAAAATCTTATCATGCCAAAATAACAAACTTAAATGGTCAACGTTGTAAACATCATACCTGCTAAAAATCAGCATGTGGCAACAGATGCATGTTCTCCTGTTTATGTGACAAGGAAACAAATCTGTAGGTTTTTTAATTTTTTTTAATTTGAATACTTTATTAAAAACAAATTGAGTATTGTTCCTTCGTGGTTTAAAGTCTACAGGGAGGCAAGGGCTCAGAGTTGTAGTTGCTTTGAACTGAACAACATGGCAGTAAAAGAGCAGAAAAGCAAATTCCTTTTTTTTTTTTTTTTCATTACTTCGTTCATTGGTGTAATGCTGCTCATTCCCCAGGATACAGGAATTTTTAATAAACGCTCTGAGGATTTGTGCTGGTGGTAGAAATGTCAAAGAGAGTTCAATTCCTGAAGCTTTAACCGATCATCAGACTGAAACTTTTCTCTTCCATCAACTGGGACTTTACATTGTTTCAGAATCCTCTTCACAAATCACATGATGGACTTATGAAATGCGTTTATCTTTGTCTCTGCAGTATGATAATCATGATTTCAACGGTCAAGGGTTAAAAGAAGGGGACAACCAAAATGTAAGTGCTGCTCTTTAATTTGAATGGTGATTCTGTGTTGTTGAACTGATGTAACTTTAATAGCATTTTCTAGGTTGTCTACTAAGGATTTACTTCTGTGGCTAAAAGGGCTCTGCTCCAGACTGTTTCTGTCAAGTGGCTGTGATCGTGTTGTATTTTTTTCTTTTGTTATGTATAATGCACTGTGTTTGGGCTGACACACACTTGTGTCAAAGTTTAATTCCAGATTATTGTGTTGTGTTGGGAACATGATGGGACAGTAGGCGGTGTGTGGTTCAGCGCTCTGTGTGTGTCGTCTGGGCTTTTGTGGCGGGGCAGGGCTGGGACGCTGAGCCGGGTGATTCCAGGCAACCAGGGGTTTATTCTCTGAAAGATGCTCGATTTGGTGGAGAGGCTTAATAGTGATTAAATAATCCATTGCGTGGACATGAAGCATAGACGGGATTCAACTGCACGCAGCCCTCCCTAGAGTGTGCTTTTTATATTGTATCAAGAGCAATATTAAAAACAACAGTAGAACGTAATGACATAATGCAACAGGTAAATTCCAGTATATGACGAACATGTGACTTTGAAAGAATAATTGAAAGTAGAACTAAGCGACAGAGTCCTATGTCACAATGTTGTGAAAAAAGCCCCGAAACAGCTTCCGTTTTACAGGATAGGCTTGTGTAGCAAGCGCTAATGTGGACACTACAGATGATTTTACATTATCGTTATAATAAACAAGCACAAAATTACAACTATCCCTATGTGCTTAAGCCTTTATTGACAGCTTATTGGGAGTTTACATATTAGAAGCAGGAGAATTTGAGACAAAGAAAAATATAGAAAATATGATAAGACTTGATAAGACTGTGATAGGCTGGCGACCTGTCCAGGGTGTACCCTGCCTTCGCCCATTGACAGCTGGGATCGGCTCCAGCACCCCCGCGACCCTTAACTGGATAAGCGGTCACGGAAGATGGATGGATGGATGGATGATAAGACTTGGTATTGAAAATCATAAAAGTGAATGTGAAAATTAAATGTGTAAACGTACGGAGAAAAGAATGTGACTTGGAGCGTTTTTTTCTTCATTGGGCTGAGTTCCGTCTCAATACTTTTTAAATACCGACAAAATGTGTCTGTAGCAACTTTTAAAAGCTGTATAAACTGAAAGCCAGCGATGTCTGGCCGGATTTGTAGTCTATTTTTTTTTGATGGGGTACTTCCTAAGTTTTGTAGAAAACATGTTTTTATTGAGGAATAGAGGGGTTTCTAAAAAAGTATGGTTTTAGGATCTGTACAGAAACTGAGGTAGACTTGTTCAGAAAGTCTAGATCTAATAAGGTGTACTTCTTGCTGTAATGAAACTAATAATGATAATGTATTGTTTTGGGTCTAGTGTGAGATGGGCGATGATTTCCTGAGTCCGTCGGGGAGCATCAGGGATCCTCCCAGGTCCTTCCTGCTCACCATTAACCTGAAGGAAGGACGCAACCTGGTCATCAGGGACCGCTGTGGTAAGAGCCTCATCTGACCACCACAATTACTACTACTACTACTACTAAAACTACCGTACCAACATTAACACCATCACTCTCAGTAATGCGATCACTATCAACAACTCCCACTATATTAGCGTGCGTGTGTGCGTGTGTGTGTGTGTGTGTGTGATGATGTTAAACAACACGGAATTGCAAGAATAAGACAAGGACAAAGGACTCTGATCATTTTACAAAGGAAGAATTGAATGCATACAGCAGATCTTTCTTTGTGTATTCATGTCCGCATGTAGTCTGTATTCAAACAACACTAAATCAACATTTCTGGTAAGAACAAAGAAGTTGGGTCAATGCAGGATGAAAATGATACGGTAGGACACCCAATATGAGAAGTGTAGTAGTGGAATTATTATCATTTCCATGCATCACTTTAATTTCATGTCATGAATCTGAAAATAGGTGTTAGATAAGAACTTCAACATTTTAACTTGCCTGCTAGTTGGTCAACTCTTTCACATTGGTCTTATTGTTGTAGTCCTGACGCTTATGATACGTGTTTTTTTATTTTTTTTACAGTTTGTCACCTATGTCATCATGTATCACATCCATTTCTGTCCCAGTTCATGGCCACCACTGTTTTCCGTTTATTCAACCCTTTTGCATTCTCGCGCTCGTGTTGCAACTGGTGCGTGGATGTGTTGCAGCCTTCTCATTTCAAAATTGTCGTGTCCTTTATCACGTCTGACACTGCGCAGATATCATTTAAAAGTAGTTTTGAATCTCATCTTTCCTCATTGCAGTTTGGTTTCCTAAATCTACCAAACTTTTAAGATAATTGGTGCCCAGCAGAGTGCTCTGACGTGTGAACCTACCAGTGTGTTTTTCTTGCGTTGACCTCAGTTTTGTGTGTTTAGCCTTGGTACGCTAAAGATGGCCAGGAGTGTCTGTTTGATTATACGCCACGTTATTGACTTCAGGGACACCCAAGACGGCCGAGTGTTCAGGTTGACTATGAAGCTCCAATAACAGCCAGGGCAGAATTCCACACTGCATATTAGAACCTGTTTGAGCCGCACCCTGCATTCATTACAGTAGGCCTTTCACTCTAGGCATGTATTTTATTACATTTCCTCTCATGCGTGGCTTTGTATTCACACAGCCAGGCTCTGTGTGAAAAGATAATGCAGGAAAAAATGATTTGGGGAGGATCAAGGCGCAGGAGGATTTGGTTTCCCCTGCATTATTGTTAAGACCGTAGTCTTTTAAAAGCAGTGCATTATCAATGCTATTATTTTTTCTGTTGATCAGATTATATACACTGCAAGCGGAGCATACGCTGACAGCTGTTTGCTGATAGGCATGTTTTACTGTTGTCCAGCTTATGCCTATGTCTGTTTCTGTTTACATTTAGAGGAACCAAAAAGTTCTTCTGTTTCTGATTCTTATGGTCCATAAACTGTGTTTGGTGGACTGCTGCCCTCAGCTGGTAAATTGACAGAATAGCCAGAAGTCACAGACTATACTAGCTTTACCTTGAAGGGAAAATGATTTGACGGAGCAGCAACAAATGTGAGATGTAAAAGTGTAAAACCACTTTCCATAAAAATAGTATTCATAAGACCCTAATAAACATTTAAATAAAGTGTTAAGCTGCTGTCACATTTCACAGTGGTAGCTGAAATCTGATTGGCTATTGATTCAGGAAGCTGTGGCTTCATCGGTTGGGGAGGAAAGAAACCACATCCTCCATACAGACACATTAGAGAACACACTATGAGCAGGCTGGTCCTCCCTTTTACTGGAAACCTGAACATTCACTTGCTCATTTCATCTCTATATATTACTGTCAGTCAAATGACAAGTCAACCCTACTTTTGGAACACAGAGCAAAAAGAGACAAAGTGAAAACATAAATTCTGTTATACTATCACTATTACTTTCTTTAGGTCTGATTAATCGATTCAGTCAATAAGATCCTTAAGCCATATTATTATTATTGTTGTTGTTGTTGTTGTTATTATAAGTTTATTAGAATTATCAGCTGCAGTTAGGTCTGTTAGTCAATGTGTTGAACCCCAGTAGCAGAAAGTATCTCCATCAACAACACCAGCAAGAGGGTTCAGTAAATAATCCAAGCTGCATTGTTTATAAATCATTGTCAGGTACCAGCGACCCGTATGTCAAATTCAAATTGGACGGGAAAACATTCTACAAAAGCAAAGTGGTTTACAAGGACCTCAACCCCAAATGGAATGAGACCTTCTCCCTGCCTGTGAAGGATCTGAACCAGAAACTGTACATCAAGGTAACTAAAAGTTGATTATTTTACCATAGGAGAGTGTTGCTGTTATGTTTGTCTTTAAAGGTGATTCATATGTTGGTGCTGCTCCACAGCCATGCATGAGATAAGTCCAATTTGCAGCCATGTATCACTACTGTATTACAATAATTGTTTACATGATGCTCTCTGCATTAACACTCTCTTGGTGTTTGACGTGACACAGGTATACGACCGTGATCTGACAACTGATGATTTCATGGGCTCCGCCAGTGTGATCCTGAGTGATCTGGAGATGGACAAGTGAGTGTCTTAGTGAGAGTATGGGGGGTGAAAGTGTGTGCTTTGTATTTTATAAACTGATACTGGATTATTTAAAGTTTAAAATATCTCATAACAATATAACGCTAATAATTTTTTTTCTTTTTTTACATAAACACATAACAAAATACTTTTGAAATTATTCCTCGACTTGTATTTTGTCTTAAGAATTCTGACCATAATATGAACTGAGGTGGACAGATTGCAGTTGAAAAATAAACTCATCACTGCTCTCTGGTGGACAAACTATGTAGTGGAATCAAAAAGTACCTCAAACATGTCTTCATCATTTCTACCCTACAATTTCTTGTTATTTATTGGCAGAAATATTTGCTAATAACTATATTGCTGCCAATATATAGTGTGACTGTATAATTTAATTTCAGTGTGTTTGTTTAATGGAAGCTTTGTCAGCTTGTGTGTATTGCTGCTTGCACTTTTTCTCGAGAACTGCTCTTCCAAACAACTTGATACTGGACACTGCAAAATGGCTGCAAAATGTAAAATGATCCAGTATTTCATAAGCAGAAAGTAAAGATTCTAAACAAATGAAAGATAAAGAAATGTGTATTTCTGCTTTCTTATCCTGCAAATTGTCTTGCAACTTCTCAGATTTGAACTAAAATAGATCTGTTAAGCTTCAAGCTGATATTTAAGCTAAAAAATATATTTTTTTCAGGGTCAACGAGATGTCTCTGCCCTTGGACGACCCGAACAGTCTGGAGGAGGACATGGGGGTCGTGATGTTGGACATGAGTCTGTCACTCAGAGATGGAGACGGCAAAAGAGGCAGTGTAATACATAACAGAAAGAAACAGAAACAGAAAACACTTGTTGTGCATTGTATTTATTGCACATATATGGTTTTACCCAACCATTCTTTCTTTGTCCTACTAACCACAGTGTCATTTTGTTTTCTTGCTAACATGCATGCTCCTGTTGGCAGCGGTGGCCCCAAAAAAGAAAACGAAGTATTAGGGTAAGGCATGATGGAGGGAACACACAAGGCAAACATAAAGTAACATCCACTTTGTTTGGTCAGTGTTCTGCAGATATCTGCCCAATTTAAAAGAGACACCAGCCTTTTGTTAAGACAGTTATAGCTGAAGTTGATCTGGATCATTTTTTCTCTTTACACAAGAGGGCAGCAAATCACCATGCTGTCATTAAAGAAAGTATATGTCTATTACCAAATTAAATGTCACTTAGGTACTGTAAACCTTAAGCATATCAAATAGTAGAACCACATCTTGACTCCTTTAACAAAGTACTTTATTATTTTAACTGTCTGCCTCGGGATCCGGCATTGGACAATCCAAGGAGCCGTAGTATGTCTAGTAAGTTCAGGTGTGTTATTTAGACATTCATGCTAACCTAGTTAACATTGGGGCATTTCTCATGTACACAAAATCCACCTACTACATAATCAATTTTACGTCATAATTACTATGAATAGTGTGCAATTTCGGACAGACCCACAGTTTAAGAGGAGGGCACGCACGGAAGAGTCACAAAGTCAGCAAACTTGTACTCAGTGATGTCAGCCACAGAAATATCTATCTAAAGTTTGCTAACGTTAGCCACCACAATCAGTTGATCATATCAGACTACGCAAGGCTCTAACAGCAAAACCCTTTAGTGTATTGAATTTAGCACACGTTATGAATCTGCTTATAAATCTAGCATTTCATTAATGAGACATTTCATTAAAAAACTAGTGTCGCTTTAAAGCGACACTAGTTTTTTCACCCACGGAGAAGCTGCTTTTTTATTTCTGTAGTTTATTTTGTTGGGCAGTTCTTTCTGTGATACATTAATCAACACATCTTTGCTCATTCCAGACTATGTTTGCAAGTTTATTGATTGCGTTGGCCCCATGATTGTGCTTATTGTCATGACTTAACAGTTTTACCCAATAAAGTGTTCACTGAGTGCATGTCCCAGTTGCTTCTTGTACTCTACCAAGTGCATTTAGTGCAGTCTGTTAATTGAAATATGATTTTCTGCCTATGTCTATGTGGCAGAACAGATTCAGACAGGACATCACTGTCCGCTTGATCTGCATTAATTGAATCTGGGTTAAATATATCTCCCCACAGTGTGGTGTCTTCATGTAAGCTGTCAGCTAATTATCTCAGAATATGGCTCCCTATTATATATGGAAGAAAGACGCTGCTCTGCATTGTAGCTACGGCAGGCTTTACCTAATCTCCCGGGGAACTAAAGGGACAACTCAATTCTCTTTTCACTGGAGGAGAGTGATAATGCTGTTTCATTCAGCTTTCTCTCCAATGGCGGCTTGTTGTAAAAGCACTAATTCGGAGCATGTTGCTATCTGATATAAGCTTTTTGTGTTATTGGTGAAAATTTCAAGTAGAATCCCCATTGTATTCACGGCACTGGTTTGTGTTTTATTTCCTGTCCTTCCTGTCTCTGCATGATGCATGCTTGTGTTCTTATAAAAGATAAGGAGATGATAATTTATTTGTAAATAGATATCCTGGTGTTGCATTCACATTTTCTGTTTGCATTCTGAATCTCTTTACCCCCCTTTTCCTTTGTTTCAAATCCCAGTCGGGAGGCTCTTCTCAGAGCTTTCGTCTGTCGGAGACGCTGAGGAAGGGTCAGCTGTGGACTTCTGTTGTGACAGTGACTCTGGTCAAGGGTCAGGATCTGCCGCTGGACTCTCAGGGAGGCCAGCTCTTTGTTCGCTTCAGACTGGGAGAGCAGAGTTACAAAAGCAAGGTACTGGATGTAGAACTCCTGCTTTTCATCTCCTCTGCTCCCCTCCTCCTCATCTTGAATTGTCCTTGTTCCTAAACCCTCTCCACTCCTCCCCTCCCCCCCCTACTCTCTTTTCTTCTCCTCAGACTCTCCCTCCTCTGCTCCTTTTCTCCTCCTCTCCCCCAATTCCTAGACAATTTTCTTTATTATTAACCTCTAAACTCATCCTTATCTTCCCTAATCCTTTCCTTGTATTTCCCCCTCTTCTTTTGCATGTGTATAATCATGCTTATTTGGTTATGTATTTGGTCACTACATGCAAAGTGAATGAGACGTTTTTTTATTTTTGCATTATTGTATATTTACCTTGAGATTGGAATCATACATTATAAGGTATTTTCTGCATGTATTTCATTTTGCAATCACACCTTCTATACTGTCCAGAGTGATAATTAATACTTAATTATTAATTAATTAATTAATCAGTAGAACAAACTGTTCAAAAAGATCAAACTGTTCAAAAGATCAAATGCTAGGGTTTTAACGCCCTTATAATCTCTGCCGTGGTCACAGAAGAGAGAGAGTGGAATAAGATAAAAATGGTATTGTTGGTGTGTGACATGAAACGCTTTGATCACTGCTCATCCTGGCAGCTGGATGATGTCTACCAGTGATGCTCCCTTTTCTTGCGCTGCCGGCGCTGCTGCTACTGTCACTGATGATTGCCTTGCTATTCTGCAACATCATCCATTACACATCAAAGCTACATGCTAATGAGCTGCATCCCTCCTCCCTTTTCTTATATGCAGGTTCAAGATGACAGTAATTACTTTTTATGCCTTCATGTGCGATGGGAATTTGTGTCTGCTTGAGAACAAATCATTCACACACCAATCTGTTGGAAAATTAAACTCATATAAGTCAGTTAAAAAATCTGGACATACTGGAACTGGTTAACAGGTTAATTTCTAAATAAAAAGTTCCAAATGTATTCCAGTACTATGATTTATAACATAAAAGGGAACATAGGGTATCAACATTTTGTCAGTGTGTTGTCTGTATTTGAATGGCTACTCTTAGCGTTCAATGCAAATGCATGTGAATAAGAAAATATATCTTTTTTTTTATGTTTCATGTTCTGACCAAATTTTTGATTCAGAATCACTGCAAAGTGTCCAACCCTCAGTGGAGAGAGAGGTTCACTTTTAACCAGTACATGGACAGGCCAGACCGCCTGGAGGTGGAGCTCTGGTCCAAGGAAGGACGAAGGAACGAGGAGTGTTTTGGAACGTGAGTCTGCAGTCTGAACCTGTGCGTCTGTATGAGTGTGTGCTCGCCCTTCAAAGCCATTATGGGAACAATCTCAAAATGAGATTCACCTTGCCACAAAACACATGACATTGTGAACGAAAAAAGATTTGGCATTTCCATTGCAGCACCCTTGATTTTTCCACTGGATCATTTGGAAACATAGACCAATGTGAGCCCATTTAGTGGTCTGTTTGTCCAGTAGGGTGAACAAAGGGTGCATGTTTCTGTCTAAGTGAACTGTCAGTTGTTAAGTGTCCAGACTTCATAATGTTGCAAATACCTACTGAGCTTCAACACAAAGCTGTGAACAATGTGAAAAATGTAGGCTGGTGCTGTAAGGTGTGCACGGGTATGTTTGTCTTGTAAATATGGGTCTCTGCACATGTGTATTCTTGTCTTTATGCCTGTATGTGTGCATACTGTTGTGCATGTGTTTAACCATGCATGTCTGTAATCTTTTCATTTTGTATGACTGCAACTATACCTGCATGTGTGTGTGCTGCAGTATGTGAAGGCCTGTGTATGTTTATGTTTCTGTGTACAGGTGTGACGTTGACCTGTCTAGGATACCATTCAATCAGAGGCAGCTGTTCACAAACATCCTGGACCAGGGGAGAGGACACTTGGTCTTCCTAATCAGGATGATGACGTGCAGCGGCGTCTCCATCTCTGACCTCTGTGCCGCGCCGCTTGATGAACCTCATGAACAACAGAACCAGCTGGACAACTATGTCAGTACCTGCTCTGCTGTATATATTCTATCTGTACAGTGTGGGTGCATCACTTCACCACCTACACGTCCCACTTGAAGTGTCAGTATATCTGACACTTTCATTTGGATTGTTACCAACTTCGACAGTGTTGCTGGTACTGTTTTTACCTTGTGAGTGTGTGTGTGTGTGTGAGTCATTATGGTAGAACGTGTTTATGTATCTGTCCATCTGTGGATGGATTTATTGACTGCAGTCACGAAACCTAATAGGTGTGTATTTGAGATCAAGGTGAGGGCAGAGTATGATGGGTACAGTCTGAACAAGGGCGCTGGGACTAGGAGGGTAGGCCCCTGGCTCGATTTGACGTTTTGGTTAATGTGATCCCATCCCAAGATGGTCTCTAGTTATCAGTAAAATCGTTTAGTTAATTTAGAATTTGGGTCAGTATCAAGATTGTTGATTAAGGCAAGTGAAAGCCCACTGAAATTGGAGATAAGAGTAAGGAGAAAGGCATGTATGGTAATCTGTGATAATTAAATGAACATTTTTACTTATATGCAGTAACAGTCTGAAGCTGATAAAACATGCTTAGATTTAACAATTGGGGGGTTGAAAAATTGGGTGAGTTTGAGGATATTCAAGTCTAAACTGATTCCAGGGTTATTGCCGTACTTTCTGTGTTGAAAGGCCAAGAGATGGCAGTATCTGCCAGGTAATGTGCTGGGAGATAGTAGGAAATATTTGTGCCTTTTCAGTGTTCAGCTGAAGCTTTTGACATCCAGTTTTTGACAGTTTTTTGACAGTGTTATACTGAGAAGGTATGTTGGGTCGTCTTGAGGAGGTCACAATCAAAAGGAAACAGGTCCAAAGTGAACCCCTCTGGTAAACCGTATTTGGTGATGTACAGAGGGGAGGAAGGAATACATATTTAGGACTCGACTGAAGATACCAGCCCATTACAGTCTGCCTTTATAGATCCTGTTATCAAAAGCTGCAATTAAAGTCCAATGCCTGTTTTTTATGTTTTAGTCTAAACTAAAAATCATGCATTTTACATTTTTTCCAAAGCATAACATACATATTTTTAAGATTTTAGATCCTGTTATATCATACCTCTTTCAGATGCTGGTTTGAGTTCATGCCAGAAAAGAATGAAAATAAACTTTATAAAATTATAAAGAGTACATGGCTAATTTATACACATTTATAGACAATGTAAATATATTGCTTAATGATATGAATCAGACATTAAATCAATATTAAATCTAATGGATAAACGGGCCAAGTAACAGTAGTTCTTGAAGCAAATATCTTGATCTTGTTTTTTTATCCTTAACACAGACACGTTTGAACATTTTAGCTATTATTCCCTCACTATTGCACTTGAATGAAAATTATGTCTGGCTCATGTATCCTATGATAAAAAAACAAACAAAGAAAATAGAAGATGGTGCAGGCTTGGTGGCAGTGGGTGCTCTCTGATGTTTTCTATTTTATGTTAATGTATGAGAACCCCCATGCTTCCTGTCTGTCCCCCGCAGAGTTTGAAAAGGTCCCTGAAAAATCTCAGTGATGTTGGTTTCCTTCAAATCAAAGTTATCAAGTCTGCAGATTTGCTGGCCGCTGATTTAAACGGTACGTCACACATTTGGATTTGGGTTCTTTCTTTCTTCTTTTGTTGCATTAAACAGGACAGAGGGAGCCTAGTGTGAAAGCATTTTTTTTGTTGTTGTGTTCTGCAGGCAAGAGTGATCCCTTCTGTGTGTTGGAGCTGGGGAACGACAGACTGCAGACCCACACGGTCTACAAGAGCCTCCACCCAGAGTGGAATAAAGTCTTCACATTGTCAGTTTGAGTCTTTATTTTTTTTTTCATCACCACATTTTCTCATTAAAACAACGTGATGTATGTACATTGTATTCTGTTTGACCACAAAATTGAAAAACTGGAACTTGTGGCCATTGTGCTGGTTTGTGAGGTGTATCTGACCTCCTTGTTTGTCTCCTCAGCCCTGTCAAAGACGTTCATGATGTTCTGGTGGTGACCGTCTTTGACGAGGATGGAGACAAGGCGCCAGACTTCCTGGGAAAAGTTGCCATTCCCCTGCTCTCGGTACTCACTACCCCACTAAGAGTCCGTCACGCGGACAATAGACTAATCTATTTACACTCTGTGTCTAAATTAAAGTGAAGAGGGCGATAACACTCCAGCGCGTTGAAGACTCGCTAAGATGTAATGCAGCATGACTGATGGTCAGGTTCATGGATGAGTTCAGCACCTGATGCCCTTTCTGTCCCACAGATCCGCAGGGGACAGCAGATCGCCTACCCGCTGAAGAAAGAGGACTTAGGTGGGCTGTCGAAGGGGAGCATCACTCTGGAGCTGGAGGTTATTTTTAACCCTGTGAGTAAAAGTTCAGCCTGCAATGAGGACATGGGTGCATGATGGCTATGAAAGATGGGCCCCATTCTGTCTGCTTTTCATTGCCTCATGACATTTTTTTTTTATCAGGTCAGAGCGAGTATAAGAACCTTCCAACCACGAGAGAGAAGATTCGTGGAGGATAATCCCAAATTTTCCAAAAAGGTTTGCCGCAGATCTGATCAATTTTACTGTATAAAACAGGATTGAGGAATCATCATTTTGCATTAAGTCAAAAAAATACATTTGGTAACACACCGTACATATAGATTTTAAGTGATATTTATTTATCTGTAACAGCATTTTTGCCAAATACATTTTTCGATAAATCAGTGAGTAGATAGACTGTAGAATATTTTGCGTATTTGTTACTTAACTTTCTCTTATGATAGTAAATTCAATATCTTTGGGTTTCAGAGGTAGTTTTGGGAGTCGCAATTTTTCACGATTGTTTTGAAATTTTAACGTCCAAGCAATTAATTATTTATTCAAAAAAAGTATAAGCAGATGAATTGCTTATGGAAATGATTGTTTGCAGCTTTAAACGCCACAGCAAGAAATGTTACAAGCAACCAACAATAAAGAGGGCAAGGGTCAGAGGTCACTGCACTTTTAACCATATTCATTTGAAGCTTGGATGATTCAAATTTCAAAGAAAAATAGGAGCTTAGAGAAAGAAAGAGATAGAAGAAAAGTTGTTTTCCACATTTTTCATCAATTAGCTTTTTATAAACTGAACATGAGAATAATATTGTTTCTGAACATGTTGAACATTTTACTCTTCTTTCTCTGAAAGCACAGCGCCCGCACTTTGCCTGAATTAGTTGAATTGAGCTTTAATTGACCCCAACTGTGACTGAGTTTGTGTCCACTGTTCTGCTACATTAGTTTGATATACAGTGGGCAAGACAGGGTGCGAGACAGGGTGCCTGACTGTCTGTACTTCCCACAAAGACTCATTGTTATCAGACAATACATTGCTCACTAACGCCAAAATTGGCTTACACACTGAGCACTCGGATCGTAACGTGCGGGGTTTCCTTCTGTTTTCATGTTGAAAGTCTTGGATGACAAAATCAGGTCAGATTACTGACATTTTTTGCCCCTTGACCACAACGGCTCATGCAGGCCAAAACCCACCAGCTACTCGTCTATTACACTAACTGACTGGACCTTTCCTGTTTGGCATGAATGAAAACCTTAAAGAGTCAACCATTACACGATGAAAAGATAATTTTTTACTTTTAATTCATAACTACTTATATTTATGTATGTTGCATGTTTATAATGTGTATCTTTCAGGTGCTGGCCAGGAACGTGCTGCGTGTTCAGACGCTGTACAGGGCTATCATGTCGACTATGCAGTACATCAAAAGCTGCTTCCAGTGGGAGAGCGTTCAGAGGAGCCTGCTCGCCTTCCTGGTGAAGTGCTTTAACTGCTTATCAACATGCTATCTGCATTACCCTCTGTTTTCCCTCCAAGCTGCGGAAGACGACCGCAGTCTGGCTATCCCCTACTTGAACTCTCCCAGCGAGATTATTAATCAATGCGTTGTGCTCAGCAGAAACGCTGGCCCGGCCCCGTCTCTGCGTTGGAGTGGACGCTTGCGGTGTTTGTGTGTCTCTCGGATGCAGAGTTAAGCCTCAGCTGGAGAGAGGAGAGTCCCAATGGATCGAGATACAGTCTATTTTTGTTCTACTTCCCTGACAACTCATTAACCCTGCGTCCAATCTGCGCATGGTTTGATTTAGACACCATTATGCAGACAGAAGTCCAATTAAAAGGCTCTTCAGAGATAAGGCTTATTCACCATTCTCTCATTGTTGAGTACAAGTGTTCAGCAAATGTCTGTTCAGACAGACGCACAGGAGAATCCTCTCAACCCTCGTCTTTAAACTGTAAACTGGAGTGGGTGCTGATCTTTTTGACATCATTCTCTCCCAGATCATAGCGCGATTAAGATGGCACACAGCAAGTTGTGCATTAACTATGCAAGCAATCAAGGTCATGGAGAGTTCTTTTTGTTTTTGCAACTTACGTCCTGTAGATGGCACTAAAGTTTTGCAAAGGCTTGCAAAGGGATACTGTACGCCAGCTAATATTACAGTTTGTTCAATTTGCGTTAAAAAATGGGAGCTGCAGCACAGAGCGGTTATCCAAACAGAAGCCACTCTTAAGCTTTGGTTTGCGCATTTAGTTTTGTAATTTTCAGATAACTTGGATCTCTAGAAACTGTGTCGTCCAGGATGGGGTCAGCAGGCAGTGTACTGTAATCAGAAAGTGCCCGCAAGAAAAATATTTACACTCTAGTTAATGCACAGGTACTCACATTGGAACAGAAATCATTAGGAATACCCAATCCCCCTATATTTATATATATATAGAGAGAGTTATTTATTAGGGGTAATATTGGGTTTTTTTGCCTGACAAATCAGACACACACACACACTCAATCACAAGTCATACAAGCATGAACAAGCGCACATTGTGCACACACATCCTCCCACTGCATCTCAGTGTTTGAGAGACAGTACCATCTGTACTCGTGTTTTCACACTAACGCACCCTGCCATTTCAAGCCTCAGAGCGAAAGAAAGAAATGCCTGCCTAATATCTCCACATGAGAGTAATGAAGCAAAGCCTCACTCTACATGACAGGATACCTGCAACATCTGTCCATTGTTAGACAAGTTGGTGCAGAGCGTTTTAGTCAGTGCGGTTTTCCCTTAAATATACAGGGTTATCCCAGTGAGGAGCCACAATCCTGGCAGTGTCCCTCTACCCATTAAACTATAATAAACCACATACGTAAACGGTGGTGGGACTTTCTGTTTAACTTTTCCTTTTTTTATGACTTGCACATTTTATTTAGAAATATAACATCAGTAATATATAAGCATTTGATGACTGATCATTGCAAATATTGGGAACAAATTAATATATTGGGGGAAGTAACACTAATACAAGCAGTAATGTTCAATGCAATACACTCAGGGGTCTTGCGGCTACATCCTTACTTGCTCTGGTGTGACCAGTAGCTTATGGTAGCAAATGTTTGGGTAGATATTATAACCTAATGACTCTTCTCCACTTTTAGCATTACCCCATAATTATCCATAATAATCAGAAGCTGCTGTTCAACAAAAGTTCCGTAGTCCCGATTGAAAACACTGAATGTTGTGAATGACGTCAGGGATTTCTGTGCTCTTGGATTACGGCCGTGCCATGCAAACTCTTCTCCCGGGCATTAGTGTGGAAATCCAGCTGCTTTGTGAAAATGTGCTACCCTCCAGTTCAGTAGCTCTAGGTTCTTTTTTTTTTTTTTTTTTTTTTTTTCCCATCTCCGATCTGGATTGTATTTCCAGAGCTCTTTTTGCTGTTGAATGGTGTGTAATGCCTCTCAAGCTGAAATGGGCTGCAGTTATCGCAATCTTTATGGGCTGGGTATACATTTCCACCAAAGCGTGACTTGGCTTTCCCCCTGTCCCGGGCTCTCCCAGTCATTACAAAGTCCTCTCTAATAAAACATAACCCTTTCAGTGAGGAATTGGTTTCATCTCCTCTCCCAGGCCATGTTTTGGCTTGTGATAACACAGACAAGAGCATGCCTGGCTTTTTGCACATTAAAGCTGATGTCGGTAGTGGTCGTGGTGGTGGTTTTATGTCAGTTGGAGCCTCAGAGGAAAGCGATGTCTTTACCAGATGTTCACTTCTATTTTTATTAGCATATAAAAACCTGTTAACCCTTCCCCACGCCTTGTGGCAAGCTGCCATTTTGGCCGGCGCTGCCACTCTGACAGGATTATTTTATCGTTCCATTTAGCCGTGCCATTAAGCCGACGCAAGCCATTTTTTCTTTATCCCTCTTATCCATTTTACCTGAGCCACACACAGGTGGAATGTCCATCACAAGTGCCATTACGGATGTTAGTGACATATTCGCACACAGACTCCCTGTGGCTGCAGTCAATCGTGTGGTCGGCTTTAATGTACACAAGATGAGAGGGGCCGATCAATTAGACGTATGTGGTTAATGTCAGTGCATATACAGGGGGTTTAGGGAGACTCAGTCCAGCTGAGCGGAGTGGTGGCCCTGCACAGCGTATGCAAAATAACAGAAAATGTACGTAGGAAGCAAGGCTTTGATAGTGGCAGGGTAGCCTTCATCAGCTTGACCACTGCTAATTAAATCAATAGTAGATTGGATCAACCTTTAGCTAGCGGGGTTCTGGAACTATTGAAAATGTCTTTGGATGTGACTTAATGAAGAGCAGCCTGTTTCATACTCTCAGCCCCCCCATGTGTCCGACCTCACTGATATCTGACCTCTGTGCCCCTCTGCCTGCAGGTGTTCGTGATGACAGTGTGGTACTGGGAGTTCTACATGCTGCCCCTCTTCCTGGTGCTGCTTATCTTGTGGAACTACTTCCAGGTCCGGTCCGGTCGGGTCAGTCAGGACTTGGTGAGTCCAGAGCCGCTTCGTCTGCCTTCTTCTCCTTCAGCCAAATGACCTGCTGGTTCCTTTTCACACTCCTTTTTTCTTTTTTTTTTAAAACTTCTACCTCCACCACATTTTGTTCTCCTAATTAAAAGCTGGTTTGTTTCCATAGCAACCAGCTGTACCTAGCTACATAATAAAAAAATAACACCTAATACATAATCATAGAAAACTCACTGAATAGACTAATGCAACATATCATTATATACTGAGCTAATTTGCTTTGCTTTCCCCTTCGTAACACTGCGACTTCCTTTTTTATTTATTTTAAAGTCTGCTTCTCGTTATTTTCCTGAATCCTCCCTTCTTTCACTGTAATTGGTCTGTTGCCCTCTTCTCGTTGTGACTGGTCAAATTAGACAAAGTTTTAAGCACTCGCTTCAAAAAGGTCACAATTCACCGTGCTTTTTCCCCCCCCACTGAAACCAGTCTCCGTTTCACAGAAAATAAAAAGGATGTTGCATCTCGTCTGTGCTCAGCGTGGAGTAGCAGCTGTATTTACTGTACACGGTTAGACACAGACTATAGGTTATAGCAAATTACATAGACAGTGCACTGTTCAGACAACAATGTGCTTCATTGTAACGTGAAATCGGGGAAATATGTGCTGATTTACAACCATGTAGGGCTGCAGCTATAATGACTATTTTCAATCAGCTGGTTATTTTTTACAATAATTATTGAACTGTTCAGACTATTAAAAGCCAGAAAATTGTGAAAAATAGCCAACGACCAGCTCTTTGAACCAAATGTAGTGTTTTCAAATTTTCTTCAAGTAATTACACCTTCAATGATTATAAAATAATGATAAGTTTAAGTGTTTATCAATTATCAAAATTGTTGGTGGTTAATTCATTTTTTCATCGTCAATGAATATGCTGTAGAGCCTTTACAACAGAATATTGAACAACAACAAACCGATCCATCATGAGACATAGAAATCGCTTTAAATGCGTGTCCGATAATGGGTTAATAGAGCTTAACGATGCTAAAACGCTCAGTAGAGCTGACGGGAACTGCAGAGTTGGGTGATAATTCTCTGTGGGTTCAACACCTTTCATACACAAGTAATCATGTGATCCACTGTAAATGAATAAAAAACACTGATTACCGCTGCTTTCCCCGTATTCTGGTATAGAAGAGCGAGTTGTACCTCAGTTGCCTTGGTTTGTTGCGAACAAAGCCAACATGGCCTGTCCGTCAGCTGTCCTGCAGTGCTGAGTGTTTTTGGAGGCTGACCCTCAAGGTCACCGCTGATCCCTGCACTTTGTCAGATGACGACCCCATGAGCACACTGGAGTTAATACAGAGTCAAAATGAGACAAAAGTTTATAGTGTAGAAAATCTCGACTCTATCAATAAAGTTCTTCTTTTTTCAGGACAACATGGATTTGGGGGATGAAGACGAGGATGATGAAAAGGTGTGTATATGTGTTTTTTTGTTGGTATTTTTTTTACAGTTAATTGTTGACTAAACATCTGTATTTCTAGATGCTGCTGAATAGAAAAGAAGTTAGCTTAATTTGGACATGTTGACAAAGATATCTGCCTATGATCTATGATTTTATGTTGCTAAGCTCTTTATTCAGTACTAAATCCTCCGAAGCATTGTGGTTCCTGCCAGCCACGAGTTGTATTTTTTTTTTGTAAACTTACCGAAAGACATTTGGGCTTAATGAAGACCTCACCAGCCCGTTTCCACATGTCACCACACATTCATATGCTAATAGAGGGGTGGGGGGGAAAGGTTCTGCTGCATTTGGGAAAGTCCCTGAGCTTAACACGCCATATAATACCATCAATATGGAACTAATGACAGCACTTAGACATGCTTTTTCAAAGCTCATTTTGAAAGTTGGTGTTTTGAAAGTGTGACAATGCTTTTAGGCAATGAAATATTCCTTCTGAATGACAGCGGTTTATTGTAGACGCTCTGAATGGGCCTGCGTCGTCCTGGTGTAAAGTGGTTCTCATACTGGTTTCAGTGGGAACATGACCCTGAAATGGGCTGAAGTGGTTTAGGGCAGTGAGGAGGTTTGATGGATATTTGACTGATGTGAAACTAAATTGTCTTACATGTGGTTTTTGGGACTGATAGTCACTGTGCATGTGTAATATCCCAGGTTTGATCCACTCGGATCTTTTCCCAGGCTCATCTCCTACGTCTGGGTGGCACTGAGCCAGCAATCCCTCACAGCATTTCTGAGCAGAAGCAAACATATATCACAGAGATCACATAATGACAAAGACCATGGCTTTGGCCAGTAAACAGTCCCCTGATAACCACCACCCCCACCGGTCCCAGCTCCTTTCTCTAGTCCTCTAACCCTCCCTCAGTCTCCCTGTGTTTGATGTGGACATGTGGCCGCGTCTCCGTCTGATCGTCTGGCTCTCCCTCCAGTGATCTTCAGAGAGTCTGGTCTCCTCGGTTTACTTTAAAGCCATTCTTCCCTCCTGGGATCTGGACTAGCCTGAGAACAGTACCTCCTCTCTCTCATAATGCGAAGTCCAGTCCCGTTCTGAAGAGCATTCACTTGAAAAAGCCATTTTCAAATTTGCTGTTGAAGTATCTGCCTTTACATTCACATTTTGCTGACGCTCTTATCCTTAGCGGAATTTAAATTCTTTCAGTGTTTTGGTGTCTTTCTCAGAGACACTTGGCTAGGCATTATTATTATTATTATTATTATTATTATTATTATTATTGTTATTATTATTATTAGGTCTGGTAGGGAAGAAGTCTGTGGTTTTGAGAATCTCTCAGATATCTCTGACCTGATGAAGCTGTAAAAGTTTTGTTGTTGTAAAGTTGATCTGACAAATTACCAAAAAACAATTAAAATCAAGATATGTATGAGAATCAGATTTGATCTACTTCAGAATAGTTTTATTTATTCAGTGTAATAAATAATACTTAAGCCTTTTATTTCACAAGGGTTTATTTTTGTTTCTGGAAGTTTCTATGACCAAATCATCTTGTAATACAACTACATTGATGTAAACTAACAAAAGTACCTTTTTTTGTTTGTACATGTATTGGCCTTTTACCCTTTTAAATCGGTGTTATTTGGTACTGATTGTACTTTCAAGAGTAATTAAATGAGCTGCGTATTTGACAGTCTGTCACCAGGTATTATAGCAAATATCTTTTTAAACCAGCACAAAGCTTTTTATTAGATTCATGACGGCCCAGCCTTTCATTTTTTTTAAATGTGTACTTTTGTTGAAATTCTGATACAATTAGCTGCTGAAAATGATTTGCTCTCCCCTCAATTAAAATTCCCCATCAATCCAAACCAAAATAGCAAATAAGAGAAGTTAACACACGTTTCTGAACTTTCTGTTGTGGACTGTATGAAGTATTTGTTTTGTTTTCTGCTGTAGGAGTCAGAGAGAAGGGGGCTGATGGAGAAAATCCACATGGTCCAAGACACTATCATCACCCTTCAAAACCTGCTGGACGAGATGGCCTGTATTGGGGAGAGGATTAAAAAGTAAGAAATAAGCTTCCATTGTGATCTACAGCTCACAGTAATTAGTTGTATTTCAGCTAGAGGCATCTCAAGTGTTTAATGGGTTATAATTACCAAATCTTCTTGAAATGTACTATTTGCTAAAAATAAAATGTTCCTTTAACATGATTATTCCACATAAGAGAAAAAAAGTCTGCATTAGAGGGGCCTCAGTTACATTTTCTTTTTAACACTGTACTGTATATAATGTACAATCAGTTAATCAAGTTGTAAACACATTCTCACTCAACACTTACTGATGTTTATGATCTTAATTTGCCAGCACTTTCAACTGGTCGGTGCCGTTCCTGTCCAGCCTGGCTTTCCTGATCTTTGTCATTGCAACACTCCTTACATACTACGTCCCTGTTCGCTATGTAGTTTTAATATGGGGTGAGTCTCACTTTCTATTATGTCATCTGTTTTTGAATGGATTTGTGTGTTTATCTTTATTTTATCTGCATCACATCTGTCCACTTATTGTCTAATTTGCTGTCATAGTTCATAGAGTTCTTCCCCATTATCTCCTTTACATTAGCTGCTTATATTGTTAGTAATGTATGAATTGAAACGTATCCTATTGTTAACGGTCTTAACTGGATGAGATTAATGTCTAAACGACTTGAGTGTAAAAAGTCTTTGAGCCTAAAAAGTGAAAGTAAAATAAGAAAAAAGGCACACGCTGTAGTACTCCGCGCAACATTTCTTTGACAGCATGAGTCTCCTCCGCAGGTATTTGTTTGTGTCGAAACAAAGAGAGCAGCCACAAGAGACTAGTGCTAATGATATGTTGGTGTGAATTTCTGTTTTAGGTATCAATAAATTCACCAAGAAATTACGGAACCCGTACAGCATTGACAACAATGAGGTGCTTGATTTCCTTTCGAGGGTGCCTTCAGATGTGCAAAAGGTAAGCCCCGCCGGATCAGCCGGCCAGGAAGCCCCAAATCCCAGAGCCCGCTAGCTTTGCATTTCACTAAAACAACTCCCAGGCATTCTTCACTCGTGTCTGTATAATTAGCTTCATCTGTATAATTATGTAGCCCCGTATAATTTCTGTTGTGTTTCGGTCGTGATACATCCCTGGTGGAGGTCTGCTGCTTGGCTGCCTTGCAGGGCAGGCTGTTCCCAGGCCGGGTCTGGAGACGCCGCCGCTGCTGGTGTCTCCTGTATGAACTCCCCTCCCCCATCAGTCTGCACACAGTAGCTCCTCCGACTCATAGCTACCAAAAAGAAACAAAACAAGTTTAAGATGATTTTGTATAATAATTTACATCGCTGTAATAGTGAAATAACAACACTTGGTGATGAAGGTTGCAGGATTTTGCATTGATGGCTTTTTCTTAAACCTTTTTTTTTTCAAAGTATGAACAATCTCTTCTTTCATGTGTGGCCTCTATCTCCCTTTATTTCCTCTCTGTCTTCTCCCTTTCTACCCGTCGTCGTCCCCCCTCCTCACCCTCTCTCTCTGTCCTTTTCTCTCTAAGCTGTTTGACCCCATTTGCCTCCTCCCTCTCCTCGGATGCCCTTGGGCCTCCGGGTTTAGTGACTGTGGCTCTCTCTAGCTTCTCAGCTGACCACTGTTATTCTGTATGTGCAATGAATATCGGCATCCTGCTCAGTAGCGGCAGTACCTCGTTCTACACTTCCTCAGTGAACATGTTATTTGTTTTGCAATAGTTATAGAATAAAAGCACTACAAGTTGAACAAAAAGTAATGCATCGTTGGTTAAAAACTTCACACTTTTATGCTCTTTGAGTGACTCTGTTTCTTATTTCCTAATAGGTTCACTACAGTGAGATGAGAGGCAGCAGGAAGAAGAAGCTCTTGTAGGCTTCCTACTTAAAAACTGTTTCCAAAGGATCTGCCTGTCTTTGGTAGTAGGTTTGAATCTTAATTCGCTGTGGTGATTAACAGTTTGGAACGGCTCATATCAACCAGCACCTAAAGACCTTCCAACCAAAGAAGTCCATACTGAGGACCGCGCAGAGCTAACGGAGGAGCAATTTGTAATATTATTTCCAAAGATGGAAGATGTTGTATTGTTTGTACAGTTTTCTCTTTAAGCCAATCAATCAGAAGCTACTTTATATTATATATTTCCTGGCCCCAGGTTGTGTTCTCCTGAAACCAGCTGAAATATCAGTTTGTATTATACTGAATGTATATGCTTGGTATGTAACATTTGTGTGTATATTTTTAAATAATTTACATTGATAGATTCCCAAAATGAATAATCAAAAATAGTTGCTGAGATGAAAGTTAATTTCATATGGGTTACTTTAAAAATTGCATTTCATTATAAGGCATATTCATACAAAGGAGTTGCATTGCAAGTACAAGGTCTTTGCAGTTTTAAACATTATGATGAATTAAGGTAACAATTATTGTGCCTTTGTCCCTACAGCAACATAAGTTGGTAGCAAATATTATGTGTCATATTCTTTTATTTCTTACATTACCTTTTTAAAATAGACAAAGAGGTATGTGCATACAATATTGACTGACTGATTTTATTCTAACATGACAGTACAGACTTATTTTTATATTGCAAAAATGAGTGCCTAGGCATTTAGTTTTACATTTCCGTTCATCCTACTCTGAGGGTGCACTGTGCTCTGTTGTATTTTACTCTTTGCTTGCAAATGGGATGGGACCAGATCTGTACACTCAACTTTATTTATTAATGACAATCCTTGATGAAGACTTTGTGTCTCTCATTTCCAACAGCAATAAACGCACCAAATCACAATTTACTATATTTTCTGCCTCTTTGTCTCAGCTCTGTACTGCGTTTCTTTGAATTTCCGTGCACACTGTATTCATCCTCCCCGTGCTCCCGTGCTGCAGGATTGTGGGCGTCTAGCAGCACATTTTCCAAGCCCCCTCTCTTCATTAGGCTTTCATGAAGCGAGGCGAGGCTGTGCGAGACCTCACCGGCACCCGGGCTCCCCGCTGTGTTGATGGCCCTTGGGCGTCGCCACAAGCAGGGGGACCTTGGCGACCTCCTCTCAGCTGCTGTGATGGGATGCCTGCAGCCAGCATCCTATCAAGCACAGCAGCCAGACAAACCTCCGATACTGGGCTGCACACACCGCTCAGGAGCAGGAGGAAAGATTTTAAAACCAGCCACGAGCAACAACAGCCGCACCAATTTAGGGATTGGAAAATTGGAATAGTTAAGATGTTGGCGTTCGGAGTAATACCCTGGGATTTATGGCTTTTAAGTCAGAGCGCGTGGGCTCTCAGTCAGCAGCCTCTTAAACGAGAAATGAGTGAAATTAGAGGAAAACTGCTCATGAAATACAAAACCCTGTAATTTTTGTGTCAAATGCTATTCAAATGTATTGCTTATGAAAGTACTTAATGATTGACAGGATTATATACCTAGTAGACATCAACTCCAAATGCTAACATCTTAACACTGGATTATTTGAGAAATACTCAAAAGGAAAATAAACTAAACATCCCTTAACTTCTCAATGCAATGTACAAATAATATCCTACACAATATGTAACATATCAAATAATTCCATGATTTGTCCAGATGTTGACAGAGGGTATGGAGAATGTGGCAGACAATGACCTGTATATCTCTTCATCTAGTTATAATGTTGACTTAAGTATTCAATATTAATAACCCGCTGTCAAGGACACAGGAAGGACATCTCAATTTGACACCTATAGGCTCAGCATGAATATGTATAGGCAGCGAGACGCTTCAGAATTACCAAGTAAAATCACGGTTCACATGTGGGGACTAACGCGATGTGGCACATGCATTCTGATGAGCCACAAATACAGCGGCTGATCGGTCTCAAAAGACTTGTTATAACTCAATATCGGACCTGAGAACGCTCAGCTGTGTCTGAGTGTGTGTGTGCAGACAGAGGCGCCACATATAGCTCTGTAGATGATGTGAATGTCTATTATTATTATTATTATTATTATTATTATTATTATTATCCATCAACAGTCTTTATTAACACATTAATAACTACATCTAGTAAGGACCATTTGTGTGTGTGTGTGTGTGTGTGTGTGTGCGTGCATGCAGAAATAGCATGAAGGGGTCTAATGAGTAACATAGTGTTTAACTGGTTACCAACATAAAACATTGCTATTGAGCAAACAGCAGGAAGCAGTTTCCACAGTGACAGCAAGCCAGGTTGGACGGTTGGTGTCTTGCTCTGTCTCGGTTTCTATTACACTTAACACTCTAACTCTGGCTGCTTTATGGGCATTAAATACTAAGTTTGATTAATTAATCATGAAAAAGGGTATAGAGCATGCCATTAAATCAAAACTATGGTTAACCAGCACACTGAAATCTTACAGAATTTGGATCATATCTGTTTATTCCTTGTGTGATGTTTTTCTGTTTCAAAGCATCATCACTCATCATGAAATTTTTCTGAGAATCATTATCATTACCATTATTGCTGTTGATATCTCGTTAGCGACTGTCTGCTGATGTGTTTTAATAAAGTGGGGCTTTTCAGACCGCTTTGTTGGAATTGACAAATAAGGATATTTCCCTAATGTTGTAATATTCTGTTGTAGTATCAGTAAAAACACACTCACACACAATAAATGTGTTGACTATAGTCCTACAGCACCAGGAATGTTTCAACTTATCTGGTATCGACCGTTTCGTCATAAGTTTCCCATTTTTAAAATGTTCGACTTCTCGAGATTGTTTTTCCTCGTTAAACAATCATTACTCTCAGTAATGAGCTTCGATTTGACCGTGTGAGCAGCTCACATGCCCCCCACCCCTCCCCATAGTGTTGACAATCCTTCAGGGAGTCTGGGTCCAGGTAAATCACAGGCACAGGGTGTACTAGCTGGTCTGCTGCCCAGAGGCTGTGGGGCGACTGTGTTGTCCCGGAGCAGGCCAATATCAAAGCCCTTGATCCAGAAGAGCCTGAGGCTATGAACAGACGACAGCTCTGATTGACAGAGCAGATGCAAAATTATTTTTATACACTAATACTAAGTTGGCCTTTTGTTGGTGTTTTGTTTGGCTTTGCTTCAGAAACCTCTTGACTATTACTAAATTTGATCAACAATCTTTCCCCTATAATCGTGAATTGTACAGTGACAGGCATAAATGTATAAACTGATGTCAGAAATACAGTTTGAATATTGACTTATATAGTAAATGCCTGTACAGGGCAACAAACCTGAAAACTGCCCAACAATTACAGTGATATTTATATTTTCCTTCCATATTTAAACCTTTTGAAATGTTCCCATTTTTGTTGATAGATCTTCAGGATGTGTGTGATGCTCTCATTCCTCTGTATAATTGTTTAAAGACATTATATCAATATTGTTTTAAAAATCAAAGAACATTAGAATGTTGTTGAAAAAATAAACGTATAGAATAATGTATTAAATGTTTAACTTTTTTTATCTTATGATGTGTGTATGATTAAGGGTGATTTATAGGCAGAAATGGAATATAATATTCCTAACTATCTTTTCATCAGTGAACAATCGCTGATAATGAGCCATTCATATCTACATAAGGACTGAGTCCTCTTCAAGGAGTCCGCCATGTTGCACCTCCATGTTTCTACAGTAGCCAAACAGCAGGACAAAACAAACACTAGCTCTAGATAGGGCCTCTCGCATTTTTACGTTACCTGAAGGCCACTGTAGTCCTCTTAAATGCTTGGAAAAGGAGGGGTTGGTGGAGGGTATTCAGTTGGATGCAATCTGCAACTTTACCACTAGATGCCACTAAATCCTACACACTGATAGTTTGTGGGAAACATAACTCAAACAGCGATTGGAGTGCATTTATTGGGAAGTATTGTACTGTGGATGAATATTGGTCTTTTATAGTGCAGTGGTTCCTGACCTTTGTTTTTGTCAGACTTAGCCTAACCCAACCACAGCCCTATAGATGAAGTCAAGTAGGCCTACCTGTTCATGCTCCAAATGTATTCATTTACATTTTACAACTGGATTTTATTTAACTATTAAAGATTTAAAAGTGAATATTGTCTCAATATTTCAATTATTCAACTGAACTTTCTAGTTTCGTTTTGGCTAAGCTTGCATTTTGTAGGCTGCAGCAACTAATTAGTGTGGCTGAAGATGGACTTTTCGACAATTTACCCATTACTTTTAGCTAGCTATTTAAACCATTTGTTAGAGCTAGCTTTTCAATCATATGTCATTACTATTAACTATTTATTTAACGTTGTGGAACTGACCGAAAGTAAACATTTTCATGGTTATGAAGGAACTCATTGCAAAAGTGTGGCTCACTGATGTCATTTTAATAGTTTTTGGAAAACATAGGACAGGGAAGAATGAGCTACATAAGGCTTTGGATACACAGATACAACTTATTCAATCTATCATTCATTGTTGGTTTTGGTCTTTACATGGCATTTGTTGACAATAAAAAAAATGTTTAAATGAAAACCGGTTGAAATTAGAGTGTGGAGGTTTTATTTAGTGCTTCAGACCTTATTATGCAAGTTTATGCAATAATGTGTAAGCTAATTTTCCAAAGTAACGTTTTATAAGAAGAAATTGAAAATTGACCAACACACACGAAAATGTAGCTTATGCTTCAATTTAATTAAAGAGGTTTCACAGATTCATTCACTCAATTTAAGATACTACTGTCTGTTTATTTAAGAATATAATGCTATAACAGAAACTTATTTTCAGAAATGAACATTTTGATGGGATACATTGTTTTTAGCAGCCGTACAGCGTGTTGATCCTCACGACGTCCCAGTAGGACATGCCCCGCCTCTGTCCGATCTGGACGTTGGCGTCGGGGATGGTGGTGATGGAGTCCCCCCCGGACTGGATGGAGAAGGCTGTTTTTCCATAGTGCATGATGGAGGAGTAGTCGTAGGGAGTGTTCAGGTTGTTGGTGTCCTGCTTGTAGAAGTTGTAGGCCATCTGCGGGTTGATGTTCTCCCAGTTGATCCTGACGTAGTAGTCGCGGTCGCTCCTGGTCTGTTCGTGATTGAAGCCCAGAGCGTGGTTGATCTCGTGCTGGATGATGCCATGGTAGAGGCAGCCCTGCCTGTTGAGAGAGAGCACCTGTCTGCCTCCCGTTCTGCCCAGAGCGGAGAAACATCCGGCTTTGTTCTCGATGCTGATGTAGTCGTACTCGTTCTGACGGGGGACGAAGCGGAGGCAGGTCCAGCTGTTGAAGGCCTTCATGGCGTTGTCGATCTTCTGCCTCTCCCAGCTGGTGAACTCTCTGCTCACGGTGAAGGGGATCATCACCAAGCCGTTGGAGGCTTTCTTCCACTGGCAGTTCTGGGATCAGCACTTCATGGCGTTTCTGGTTTTGGGAGCCAGCAGGTCTCCTTCCAGCAGGATCTCATCGGTGCCGTTGTTGGAGGTCAGAATCCTGGTGGTGACGTCGACGGTGTCTGGGACTTCTTCTTCATCTCCTTCCTCCAGGAAAGGAAGTGCTTGAGAGAGGCCGAGCAGGAGCAGCAGAGGGAGTCATCTTCAGGGTCGGTCTGGAGGCTGTGGAGCTGCTGTGGAGAGACTCCTTGAAGCTTGATGCTTGACTCAGTTCAGTCCAGGGTCTTTATACTCTCCTCTACAGGTGTGTCTGCAGGAGGATTATGGGTTGGGGTCTACACTGCTAGGCCTGAACAAACCTCTGAAGGGTGGACTCCACAGACAAACCTACTTTTTAAACATAGCATTTAATCCCCCCAAAGCTTTTTTTTGCCCATTTGTCGTCTTTGTGGGCCACATTGCTCCTCCTTAGATAAGCCAAGTGCAGCTGGTTTTATTATTCTTGAGTTTACAAATGGCTTTTTAGCAACCTTTACCAAAGTAAATATGTAAAAATTAAATATGTGTGACCCAAATACAGTTTCTTCACTCTCTGATGACCTGCGTAATTGAAATCCCCTGTGCGCCTAACATGACAAGCTGTTAAAGTTGTAGCAAATGCTGCGTGTCCCTCTGTGAGGATGATAGACGGCCTATTGAAACTCTTGAATATGCAGAAGATGGTAATAGGTTCCTGTGGGACATGTTGCTGTGGCCGTGTCTGAGACTGCTCTCTAGTCAAAAGAAGAATACTCAATTGTATGAAACAGTCCAACCTATTGTAAAAAAACCCCCAAAAAACATCATGACAATGCCAGTAACATCTGTTTACTGATGCATGCATGCTAATTTATTTTGCATTTTCATTGAATCAGTTTTATATCAGTTTGATGAAACTGTAGCACCTATAATCTTTTCTAGTTTTCTTCTTTCCCTCATGTTTTCTACATTTAAAAATGAATGAGGAAAGGCCAGATAAATTGTTTTCATTTCAGTTAAGGCCTTGAAAACAGCTTGATTCTGTAATACATTTTAAAACTCAATGATATAGTTGTTTATTGGTGTTCAACTAGGCTCCAAGGATGTGTTATGTCCTCTTGTCTCCTGAAAATATGGACTCTAATTTGTTCAATTTGATTATCGTACATAAACCGACTACACCCCCCACCAATCCTGGCTTCATATAAAGTGTAAAGATGAATTGTGAAAAGAATGTGTGTTTTCTCTCAAAAACCCACCTCCCCTCCCCCTCAATCTCATCAGCCACCGTGATTAAGGTTTGGCATTGGGGATTGTGCTGTCTTTTTGGAGAGATATTTCAGCTGCATTTCTGACACTCTGAAAGGAGAGGAAGATAAAGGAGGCGTCGGGGAAAAAACTCCTTCCCGTTGTGTGAGTCCTAGAGAGGGCCTTGAACCCTGCCATTCACGCCTTTCTCTCCATCAGCTGAGTCTAATTGCCAGAGAGGACAGGAGACCCCGGGCCCGATCGTTCCTTATCCTCTTTAGCGCTTTCAGGCGAGTGAAAGGCGAGCTTCTGCTTTTGATCTTTTCTCTGATTTGCTTTTTCTTCTCTGTCATCCCTACCATCCTCTCCTCAGGAGTGACACCAGCTCCTTTCACTGGCTGCCCCCGTCTCCATCTGCCCAAAATAATGACCAAGGCCCAGGCATTATTAAACAGAGGTGGAGAAGGGAGGTCAGCACTGGGAGAGGGAGAGGAGAGAGGGAGGTCTGGATGGGGACTCCAAACTTGTCTAAGGAGGGGTGCCCCTATTCCAAATCTACTCCGTAGCCTCTCTGTGTTCCCCTGGATTCATCCCTTACAGTTTCCATGGCCTTAGCCTGGAGAAAGCCCATTCTTTAACAGACTACGGACGTGAAGGCTCGTCCTTTCCCAGAGGCGCTGCTACAATAAGACCCCAGGCTGCTTGAGACAATGGGGCCTGTGTGATCTCTCAGCCAGACTCGGGATGAGACGATGCCTTGCTTGCCAGTCCCATGGGAGGGTAGACCCAGTGGTCATTGTTGACAGCTAATGGACAGCATCTTTCCACTGGCAGGCCCCCCTGCAGACTGTGTCATTTTAGGTTGCTTAATAACAACACTCAGGCTGGGCCGACTGAGGAATTCTATCAAGACCAGCAGTTTGTTTGCAGATGAAAATCATTGCCCTCACAAATCTCAAAAGCTAACACTGGGGGGTGATTGGATGAATGCAGCCAGCGAGCAAAGACAGCATTCAGCGGGGGAAATTCAATATAACTTACAAAAAGAGAAACTGGTTATACGTCTGAGAAGACCAGAATTAGAATCACTTCTTTCAGCGGGAACAATACAATTAAAGGCATTTGTTTTTCTTAAACCAGAGCAGAGACATACAAGTTCTGATCAGTGTTAGAGATCCTGGAACAGCCCTCGTCTCTCTGGTGGCTGCTCTAGGTTCCCATATATATTGTATATGTAGGCTACACTTTTGTACGTTTATATTTACGTGTACATATAACAATTCTGAAGGCCAAATATGTGGCATCATTTCTAGAATGCATGACCAAAATCACAATAAAACAGAAAATCAGAATATATATAATAGCATTTGTTAGACTTATTGTATCAAGCATTCGTTGTAACTTTATAAGATAATAGCCAATAATGTTTGCAGTGATCAGGCTTAATGACTAAATGTTTTTATCCTCTCCATGAAGTCATTTTTATGCCTGCAGTCCCTAACAGTTGTGCTTTGACCCTTTATTTTTATATTCAAGATACAATTTAATTTTCCTGCTTTGAAATTAGATTGAAAACGTTCTCAAAGACTGAAATGGAAACTCATTTCCTGAACTACTTTGCTGGGATTATATTGATCGATAAATATAATCAATTTCAAAGGTATTATAATTAATATACATGGAATGATGATGAATTTCTCTTCATTTTTTTCAAGACTGTTCGCTAAATGTTCCAAGCTAAATGCATGCATGCTGCTTTTTTTACTTTATTCGGCATTCTCAACTTTGACTTTTTTGGACATACTATACTATGACTTATTTTGACTATTTCAGACATTCTAAACTATTACCTTTTTTTCTTTTTTCAACATTTTTTTAACTTTTTAGTACATACTATTTTATGACTTTCAACATACTGTAATATGACTTTTTTCACTTTTACGACATACTATACTATGACTGTTGTTTCAACCCGATTCAAAGGCTGCAACATAAACAGAAGACGAGACTAGTTGAGAGTAACAAATAAACACATTTATTTAAAGAATACATACACTTAAAATAAACGAAACAAATCAGCAGCCGTGTCAGCAAAGGAAGAGAGAGCTGGGGAGAGAGGCTTGATCCCTGTTCAGGTGCTGAGTCTTTACGGCTGGAACTCCACGATGCTCAGGTGTGGCTCATCAGCAGCAATCAACAACCTGAAAAACAAAGAAGCCAGCAAACAGGACCCAGACCCCTAGTGGAAGGGAGGGGTCCTGACACTATACAATTTTTTTACGACGTTCTATACTATGACTTTCTTCCACACGCTATACTATGACTTTTTTTGACATTTTTACGACATGCTATACTATGACTTTTTTCGACATGCTATACAATGATTTTTTTTGACGTTTTTTGACATGCTATACTATGATTTATTTTTATGACTTTTTTTCGACATGCTATACTATGACTTTTTTATGACTTTTTTCGACATGCTATACTATGACTTTTTATGACTTTTTCGACATGACTATACTATGACTTTTTTATGACTTTTTTCGACATGCTATACTTTTTTATGACTTTTTTTTATGACTTTTTTCGACATGCTATACTATGACTTTTTTATTTTTTCGACATGCTATACTATGACTTTTTTATGACTTTTTACGACATGCTATACTATGACATTTTTATGACTTTTTTTTTCGACATGCTATACTATGACTTTTTTATGACTTTTTACGACATGCTATATACTATGACTTTTTTCGACATGCTATACTATGATTTTTATGACTTTTTACGACATGCTATACTATGACTTTTTATGACTTTTTTCGACATGCTATACTATGACTTTTTTATGACTTTTTTCGACATGCTATACTATGACTTTTTCATGACTTTTTTCGACATGCTATACTATGACTTTTTATGACTTTTTTCGACATGCTATACTATGACTTTTTTATGACTTTTTACGACATGCTATACTATGACTTTTTTCGACATGCTATACTATGACTTTTTTATGACTTTTTACGACATGCTATACTATGACTTTTTTTTTTATGACTTTTTTCCACATGCTATACTATGACTTTTTTATGACTTATTTCGACATGCTATACTATGACTTTTTCATGACTTTTTCGACATGCTATACTATGACTTTTATGACTTTTTTCGACATGCTATACTATGATTATTTTATGACTTTTTTTTCGACATGCTATACTATGACTTTTTTCGACATGCTATACTATGACTTTTTATGACTTTTTTCGACATGCTATACTATGATTATTTTATGACTTTTTTCGACATGCTATACTATGACTTTTTATGACTTTTTACGACATGCTATACTATGACTTTTTATTTTTTACGACATGCTATACTATGACTTTTTTTTGACATGCTATTTTATGATTTTTTATGACTTATTTCGACATGCTATACTATGACTTTTTCATGACTTTTTCGACATGCTATACTATGACTCTTTTATGACTTTTTATGCTATACTATTTTATGACTTTTTTCGACATGCTATACTATGACTTTTTTATGACTTTTCGACATGCTATACTATGATTTTTTATGACTTTTTTCGACATGCTATACTATGATTTTTTTATGACTTTTTTCGACATGCTATACTATGACTTTTTTATGACTATGCTTTTTATTTTTTCGACATGCTATACTATGACTTTTTTATGACTTTTTTCGACATGCTATACTATGACTTTTTTATGACTTTTTTCGACATGCTATACTATGACTTTTTTGTTGACTTTTTTGACATGCTATACTATGATTTTTGTGACTTTTTTCGACATGCTATACTATGACTTTTTTATGACTTTTTTCGACATGCTATACTATGACTTTTTTTTTATGACTTTTTTCGACATGCTATACTATGATTTTTTATGACTTTTTTCGACATGCTATACTATGACTTTTTTATGACTTTTTTGATGCTATGCTATGACTTTTTCAACATGCTATACTATGACTTTTTTATGACTTTTTTTCGACATGCTATACTATGACTTTTTTTTCGACATGCTATACTATGACTTTTTTATGACTTTTTCGACATGCTATACTATGAGTTTTTATGACTTTTTCGACATGCTATACTTTGACTTTTTATGACTTTTTTCGACATGCTATAGTATGACTTTTTCATGACTTTTTTCGACATGCTATACAATGACTTTTTTATGACTTTTTTCGACATGCTATACTATGATTTTTTGTGACTTTTTTCGACATGCTATACTATGACTTTTTTCGACATGCTATACTATGACTTTTTTTTTTATGACTTTTTTATGACATGCTATACTATGACTTTTTATGACTTTTTTAAACATGCTATACTATGATTATTTTATGACATTTTTCGAGATGCTATACTATGATTTTTTTGACTTTTTTGACTATTTTATGACGTTTATACTGTGACTTTTTTCACACATGCTATACTATGACTTTTTTATGACTTTTTTCGACATGCTATACTATGACTTTTTTCGACATGCTATACTATGATTTTTTTTGACTTTTTTCGACATGCTATACTATGAGTTTTTATGACTTTTTACGACATGCTATACTATGACTTTTTTCGACATGCTATACTATGATTTTTTCATGACTTTTTTCGACATGCTATACTATGACTTTTTTATGACTTTTTTCGACATGCTATACTTTTTTATGACTTTTTTCGACATGCTATACTATGACTTTTTTATTTTTATGACTATTTTTCGACATGCTATACTATGACTTTTTTCGACATGCTATACTATGATTTTTTATGACTTTTTTCGACATGCTATACTATGATTTTTATGACTTTTTGCGACATGCTATACTATGAGTTTTTATGACTTTTTCGACATGCTATACTATGACTTTTTTATGACTTTTTTTTTTCGACATGCTATACTATGACTTTTTTTTATGACTATTTTTCGACATGCTATACTATGACTTTTTCGACATGCTATACTATGACTTTTTTATGACTTTTTTCGACATGCTATACTATGACTTTTTTATGACTTTTTTCGACATGCTATACTATGACTTTTTTATGACTTTTTTCGACATGCTATACTATGACTTTTTTCGACATGCTATACTATGACTTTTTTATGACTTTTTTCGACATGCTATACTATGACTTTTTATGACTTTTTTCGACATGCTATACTATGATTATTTTATGACATTTTTCGACATGCTATACTATGACTTTTTTGTTGACTATTTTTGACTTTTTTATGACTTTCTTCGACATGCTATACTATGACTTTTTTATGACTTTTTTCGACATGCTATACTATGACTTTTTTATGACTTTGCTATACTATGACTTTTTATGACTTTTTTCGACATGCTATACTATGACTTTTTTATGACTTTTTACGACATGCTATACTATGACTTTTTTCGACATGCTATACTATGATTTTTTATGACTTTTTTCGACATGCTATACTATGACTTTTTTATGACTTTTTTCGACATGTATACTATGACTTTTTCGACATGCTATACTATGACTTTTTTATGACTTTTTTCGACATGCTATACTATGAGTTTTTATGACTTTTTGCGACATGCTATACTATGACTTTTTTATGACTTTTTTCGACATGCTATACTATGACTTTTTTTTATGACTTTTTTCGACATGCTATACAATGACTTTTTTATGACTTTTTACGACATGCTATACTATGACTTTTTTCGACATGCTATACTATGATTTTTTATGACTTTTTTCGACATGCTATACTATGATTTTTTATGACTTTTTTCGACATGCTATACTATGACTTTTTTCGACATTTTATGACTTTTTTATGATTTTTCGACATGCTATACTATGACTTTTTTCGACATGCTATACTATGACTTTTTTATGACTTTTTTCGACATGCTATACTATGACTTTTTTATGACTTTTTTCGACATGCTATACTATGACTTTTTTATGACTTTTTCTGACATGCTATACTATGACTTTTTTTATGACTTTTTCGACATGCTATACTATGACTTTTTTATGACTTTTTTCGACATGCTATACTATGACTTTTTATGACTTTTTTCGACATGCTATACTATGATTATTTTATGACATTTTTCGACATGCTATACTATGACTTTTTTATTTTTCGACATGCTATACTATGATTTTTTATGACTTTTTTTTTCGATTTTTTATGATGACATGCTATACTATGATTATTTTATGACATTTTTTCGACATGCTATACTATGACTTTTTTGTTGACTTTTTTGACATGCTATACTGACTTTTTTATGACTTTTTTCCACATGCTATACTATGACTTTTTTATGACTTTTTTCGACATGCTATACTTTTTTATGACTTTTTTCGACATGCTATACTATGACTTTTTTATGACTTTTTTCGACATGCTATACTATGATTTTTTATTTTTTCGACATGCTATACTATGACTTTTTTATGACTTTTTTCGACATGCTATACTATGACTTTTTTATTTTTTCAACATGCTATACTATGATTTTTTTTTATGGCTTTTTACGACATGCTATACTATGACTTTTTTATTGACTTTTTTCAACATGCTATACTATGACTTTTTTATGACTTTTTCCACATGCTATACTATGACTTTTTTATGACTTTTTTCGACATGCTATACTATGACTTTTTTCGACATGCTATACTATGACTTTTTTATGACTTTTTTCGACATGCTATGACTTTTTTATGACTTTTTTCGACATGCTATACTATGACTTTTTTATGACTTTTTTCGACATGCTATACTATGACTTTTTATGACTTTTTTCGACATGCTATACTATGATTATTTTATGACATTTTTCGACATGCTATACTATGACTTTTTTATGACTTTTTTCGACATGCTATACTATGATTTTTTATGACATTTTTCGACATGCTATACTATGACTTTTTTATTGACTATTTTTGACGTGCTATACTATGACTTTTTTCGACATGCTATACTATGACTTTTTTATGACTTTTTTCGACATGCTATACTATGACTTTTTTGACTTTTTTCGACATGCTATACTATGACTTTTTTATGACTTTTTTCGACATGCTATACTATGACTTTTTTCGACATGCTATACTATGACTTTTTTATGACTTTTTTCGACATGCTATACTATGACTTTTTATGACTTTTTTCGACATGCTATACTATGATTATTTTATGACATTTTTCGACATGCTATATGACTTTTTTATGACTTTTTTCGACATGCTATATTTATGACTTTTTTTTCGACATGCTATACTATGATTTTTTATGACTTTTTTCGACATGCTATACTATGATTTTTTTGACTTTTTCGACATGCTATACTATGACTTTTTTCGACATTTATGATTTTTTATGACTTTTTTCGACATGCTATACTATGACTTTTTATGACTTTTTTCGACATGCTATACTATGATTATTTTATGACATTTTTCGAGATGCTATACTATGACTTTTTTGTTGACTATTTTTGACATGCTATACTGTGACTTTTTTCCACACGCTATACTATGCTATTTTATGACTTTTTTCGACATGCTATACTATGACTTTTTTCGACATGCTATACTATGACTTTATATGACTTTTTTCGACATGCTATACTATGATTATTTTATGACTTTTTTCGACATGCTATACTATGACTTTTTTATGACTTTTTTCGACATGCTATACTATGACTTTTTTTTTTCGACATGCTATACTATGACTTTTTTTTTATGACTTTTTTCGACATGCTATACTATGACTTTTTTATGACTTTTTTCGACATGCTATACTATGACTTTTTTATGACTTTTTTCGACATGCTATACTATGAGTTTTTATGACTTTTTGCGACATGCTATACTATGACTTTTTTATGACTTTTTTCGACATGCTTTTATATGCTATATGACTTTTTTTGACTTTTTTCGACATGCTATACTATGACTTTTTTATGACTTTTTACGACATGCTATACTATGACTTTTTTTCGACATGCTATACTATGATTTTTTCATGACTTTTTTCGACATGCTATACTATGACTTTTTTATGACTTTTTTCGACATGCTATATTATGACTTTTTATGACTTTTTTCGACATGCTATACTATGACTTTTTTATGACTTTTTACGACATGCTATACTATGACTTTTTTCGACATGCTATAGTATGACTTTTTTATGACTTTTTTCGACATGCTATACTATGACTTTTTTGTGACTGTTTTCGACATGCTATACTATGACTTTTTATGATTTTTTATGACATTTTTACATGCTATTTTATGACTTTTTTCGACATGCTATACTATGACTTTTTATGACTTTTTTCGACATGCTATACTATGATTATTTTATGACATTTTTCGACATGCTATACTATGACTTTTTTGTTGACTATTTTTGACATGCTATACTATGACCTTTTTCGACATGCTATACTATGACTTTTTTATGACTTTTTTCGACATGCTATACTATGACTTTTTCGACATGCTATACTATGATTTTTTTATGACTTTTTTCGACATGCTATACTATGACTTTTTTATGACTTTTTTGACATGCTATACTATGACTTTTTTTTTTGACTTTTTTCGACATGCTATACTATGACTTTTTTATGACTTTTTTATGACATTTATACTATGACTTTTTATGACTTTTTTTTTACATGCTATTTTTTGACTTTTTTCGACATGCTATACTATGACTTTTTTATGACTTTTTACGACATGCTATACTATGACTTTTTTCGACATGCTATACTATGATTTTTTCATGACTTTTTTCGACATGCTATACTATGACTTTTTTATGACTTTTTTCGACATGCTATACTATGACTTTTTTATGACTTTTTTCGACATGCTATACTATGACATTTTTTGACTTTTTCGACATGCTATACTATGACTTTTTTATGACTTTTTTCGACATGCTATACTATGACTTTTTTATGACTTTTTACGACATGACTTTTTTATGACTTTTTTTTTATATGACTTTTTCGACATGCTATACTATGACTTTTTATGACTTTTTTCAACATGCTATACTATGATTTTTTATGACTTTTTTCGACATGCTATACTATGACTTTTTTATGACTTTTTTCGACATGCTATACTATGACTTTTTATGACTTTTTGCGACATGCTATACTATGACTTTTTTATGACTTTTTTCGACATGCTATAGTATGACTTTTTTTTGACTTTTTTCGACATGCTATACTATGACTTTTTATTGACTTTTTTCGACATGCTATACTATGACTTTTTTATGACTTTTTTCGACATGCTATACTATGACTTTTTATGACTTTTTTCGACATGCTATACTATGATTTTTTCATGACTTTTTTCGACATGCTATACTATGACTTTTTTATGACTTTTTTCGACATGCTATACTATGATTTTTTTTTTTTCGACATGCTATACAATGACTTTTTTATGACTTTTTTCGACATGCTATACTATGATTTTTGTGACTTTTTTCGACATGCTATACTATGACTTTTTTATGACTTTTTTCGACATGCTATACTATGACTTTTTTATGACTTTTTTCGACATGCTATACTATGACTTTTTTATGACTTTTTTCGACATGCTATACTATGACATTTTTTGACTTTTTTCGACATGCTATACTATGACTTTTTTATGACTTTTTTCGACATGCTATACTATGACTTTTTATGACTTTTTGCGACATGCTATACTATGACTTTTTTATGACTTTTTTCGACATGCTATACTATGACTTTTTTGACTTTTTCGACATGCTATACTATGACTTTTTTATGACTTTTTTCGACATGCTATACTATGACTTTTTTATGACTTTTTTCGACATGCTATACTATGACTTTTTATGATTTTTTTTTTTCAACATGCTATACTATGATTTTTTCATGACTTTTTTCGACATGCTATACTATGACTTTTTTATGACTTTTTTCGACATGCTATACTATGACATTTTTTGACTTTTTCGACATGCTATACTATGACTTTTTTATGACTTTTTTCGACATGCTATACTATGACTTTTTTGACTTTTTTCGACATGCTATACTATGACTTTTTTATGACTTTTTTCGACATGCTATACTATGACTTTTTTATGACTTTTTCGACATGCTATACTATCACTTTTTATGACTTTTTTCGACATGCTATACTATGTACTTTTTTATGACTTTTTTCGACATGCTGTACTATGACTTTTTTTCGACATGCTATACTATGAGTTTTTTATGACTTTTTTCGACATGCTATACTATGACTTTTTTCGACATGCTATACTATGATTTTTTATGACTTTTTTCGACATGCTATACTATGATTTTTGTGACTTTTTTCGACATGCTATACTATGACTTTTTTATGACTTTTTTCGACATGCTATACTATGACTTTTTTATGACTTTTTCGACATGCTATAGTATGACTTTTTTATGACTTTTTCGACATGCTATACTATGACTTTTTTCGACATGCTATACTATGACTTTTTTCATGACTTTTTTGACATGCTATACTATGACTTTTTATGACTTTTTTCGACATGCTATACTATGACTTTTTTTTTTTCGACATGCTATACTATGACATTTTTTGACTTTTTCGACATGCTATACTATGACTTTTTTATGACTTTTTACGACATGCTATACTATGACTTTTTTCGACATGCTATAGTATGACTTTTTTATGACTTTTTTCGACATGCTATACTATGACTTTTTGTGACTTTTTCGACATGCTATACTATAATTATTTTATGACATTTTTCGACATGCTATTTTATGACTTTTTTCGACATGCTATACTATGACTTTTTATGACTTTTTTCGACATGCTATACTATGATTTTTATGACATTTTTCGAGATGCTATACTATGACTTTTTTGTTGACTATTTTTGACGTGCTATACTGTGACTTTCTTCCACACGCTATACTATGACTTTTTTATGACTTTTTTCGACATGCTATACTATGACTTTTTTTTTCGACATGCTATACTATGATTTTTTTTTATGTTTTTTTCGACATGCTATACTATGACTTTTTTATGACTTTTTTTGACTTGCTATACTGTTTTTTTCTTTTTCCACACGCTATACTATGACTTTTTTATGACTTTTTTCAACATGCTATACTATGACTTTTTTCGACATGCTATACTATGATTTTTTTGACTTTTTTCGACATGCTATACTATGACTTTTTTATGACTTTTTTATGACTTTTTACGACATGCTATACTATGACTTTTTTCGACATGCTATACTATGATTTTTTCATGACTTTTTTCGACATGCTATACTATGACTTTTTTATGACTTTTTTCGACATGCTATACTATGATTTTTTATGACTTTTTTCGACATGCTATACTATGACTTTTTTCAACATGCTATACTATGATTTTTTTGACTTTTTTCGACATGCTATACTATGACTTTTTTATGACTTTTTACGACATGCTATACTATGACTTTTTTCGACATGCTATACTATGATTTTTTTATGACTTTTTTCGACATGCTATACTATGACTTTTTTATGACTTTTTTCGACATGCTATACTATGATTTTTTCATGACTTTTTTCGACATGCTATACTATGACTTTTTTATGACTTTTTTCGACATGCTATACTATGACTTTTTATGACTTTTTTCGACATGCTATACTATGACTTTTTTATGACTTTTTTCGACATGCTATACTATGACTTTTTTATGACTTTTTTCGACATGCTATAGTATGACTTTTTTATGACTTTTTTCGACATGCTATACTATGACTTTTTTATGACTTTTTACGACATGCTATACTATGACTTTTTTATGACTTTTTTCGACATGCTATACTATGACTTTTTATGACTTTTTGCGACATGCTATACTATGACTTTTTTATGACTTTTTTCGACATGCTATAGTATGACTTTTTTTGACTTTTTTCGACATGCTATACTATGACTTTTTTATGACTTTTTTCGACATGCTATACTATGACTTTTTTATGACTTTTTTCGACATGCTATACTATCACTTTTTATGACTTTTTTCGACATGCTATACTATGATTTTTTATGACTTTTTTCGACATGCTATACTATGACTTTTTTATGACTTTTTTCGACATGCTATACTATGACTTTTTATGACTTTTTCGACATGCTATACTATGACTTTTTTATGACTATTTTTTCGACATGCTATAGTATGACTTTTTTGACTTTTTTCGACATGCTATACTATGACTTTTTTATGACTTTTTTCGACATGCTATACTATGACTTTTTTATGACTTTTTTCGACATGCTATACTATGACTTTTTATGACTTTTTTCGACATGCTATACTATGACTTTTTTATGACTTTTTTCGACATGCTATACTATGACTTTTTTCGACATGCTATACTATGACTTTTTTATGACTTTTTTCGACATGCTATACTATGACTTTTTTTTTTCGACATGCTATACTATGATTCTTTCATGACTTTTTTCGACATGCTATACTATGATTTTTGTGACTTTTTTCGACATGCTATACTATGACTTTTTTATGACTTTTTTCGACATGCTATACTATGACTTTTTTATGACTTTTTTCGACATGCTATAGTATGACTTTTTTATGACTTTTTTCGACATGCTATACTATGACTTTTTTCGACATGCTATACTATGATTTTTTCATGACTTTTTTCGACATGCTATACTATGACTTTTTATGACTTTTTTCGACATGCTATACTATGACTTTTTTCGACATGCTATACTATGACTTTTTTTGACTTTTTTCGACATGCTATACTATGACTTTTTTATGACTTTTTACGACATGCTATACTATGACTTTTTTTTTTTCGACATGCTATACTATGACTTTTTTCGACATGCTATACTATGACTTTTTATGACTTTTTTCGACATGCTATACTATGATTATTTTATGACATTTTTCGACATGCTATATATGATTTTTTATGACTTTTTTCGACATGCTATACTATGACTTTTTATGACTTTTTTCGACATGCTATACTATGATTATTTTATGACATTTTTCGAGATGCTATACTATGACTTTTTTGTTGACTATTTTTGACGTGCTATACTGTGACTTTCTTCCACACGCTATACTATGACTTTTTTATGACTTTTTTCGACATGCTATACTATGACTTTTTTCGACATGCTATACTATGATTTTTTGTGACTTTTTTCGACATGCTATACTATGACTTTTTTATGACTTTTTTTGACGTGCTATACTGTGACTTTCTTCCACACGCTATACTATGACTTTTTTATGACTTTTTTCGACATGCTATACTATGACTTTTTTTTTTTCAACATGCTATACTATGATTTTTTTGACTTTTTTCGACATGCTATACTATGACTTTTTTATGACTTTTTACGACATGCTATACTATGACTTTTTTCGACATGCTATACTATGATTTTTTCATGACTTTTTTCGACATGCTATACTATGACTTTTTTATGACTTTTTTCGACATGCTATACTATGACTTTTTTATGACTTTTTTCGACATGCTATACTATCACTTTTTATGACTTTTTTCGACATGCTATACTATGACTTTTTTATGACTTTTTTCGACATGCTATACTATGACTTTTTTCGACATGCTATACTATGAGTTTTTTATGACTTTTTTCGACATGCTATACTATGACTTTTTTCGACATGCTATACTATGACTTTTTTTTTTTATGACTTTTTTTCGACATGCTATACTATGATTTTTGTGACTTTTTTCGACATGCTATACTATGACTATGACTTTTTTATGACTTTTTTCGACATGCTATACTATGACTTTTTTATGACTTTTTTCGACATGCTATAGTATGACTTTTTTATGACTTTTTTCGACATGCTATACTATGACTTTTTTCGACATGCTATACTATGATTTTTTCATGACTTTTTTCGACATGCTATACTATGACTTTTTATGACTTTTTTCGACATTTTCGACATGCTATTTATGACTTTTTTCGACATGCTATACTATGACATTTTTTGACTTTTTTCGACATGCTATACTATGACTTTTTTATGACTTTTTACGACATGCTATACTATGACTTTTTTTTTTTCGACATGCTATAGTATGACTTTTTTCGACATGCTATACTATGACTTTTTGTGACTTTTTCGACATGCTATACTATGATTTTTTAATGACATTTTTCGACATGCTATAGTATGACTTTTTTAATGCGTTTTTTCGACATGCTATACTATGACTTTTTATGACTTTTTTCGACATGCTATACTATGATTATTTTATGACATTTTTCGACATGCTATACTATGACTTTTTTGTTGACTATTTTTGACGTGCTATACTGTGACTTTCTTCCACACGCTATACTATGACTTTTTTATGACTTTTTTCGACATGCTATACTATGACTTTTTTCGACATGCTATACTATGATTTTTTTTTACTTTTTTCGACATGCTATACTATGACTTTTTTATGACTTTTTTTGACTTGCTATACTGTGACTTTTTCCACATGCTATACTATGATTATTTTATGACATTTTTCGACATGCTATACTATGACTTTTTTCGACATTCTATACTATGATTTTTTTGACTTTTTTCGACATGCTATACTATGACTTTTTTATGACTTTTTACGACATGCTATACTATGACTTTTTTTCGACATGCTATACTATGATTTTTTCATGACTTTTTTCGACATGCTATACTATGACTTTTTTATGACTTTTTTCGACATGCTATACTATGATTTTTTATGACTTTTTTCGACATGCTATACTATGACTTTTTTATGACTTTTTTCGACATGCTGTACTATGACTTTTTATGACTTTTTTCGACATTCTATACTATGACTTTTTTATGACTTTTTTCGACATGCTATAGTATGACTTTTTTGACTTTTTTCGACATGCTATACTATGACTTTTTTATGACTTTTTTCGACATGCTATACTATGACTTTTTTATGACTTTTTACGACATGCTATACTATTACTTTTTATGACTTTTTTCGACATGCTATACTATGATTTTTTATGACTTTTTTCGACATGCTATACTATGACTTTTTTATGACTTTTTTCGACATGCTGTACTATGACTTTTTTTTTTACATGCTATTTTATGACTTTTTTATGACATTTTATGATTATTTTTTTTCGACATGCTATACTATGACTTTTTTCGACATGTTATACTATGATTTTTTCATGACTTTTTTCGACATGCTATACTATGATTTTTGTGACTTTTTTCGACATGCTATACTATGACTTTTTTATGACTTTTTTCGACATGCTATACTATCACTTTTTATGACTTTTTTCGACATGCTATACTATGACTTTTTATGACTTTTTTCGACATGCTATACTATGACTTTTTTATGACTTTTTTCGACATGCTATACTATGACTTTTTTCGACATGCTATACTATGACTTTTTTATGACTTTTTTCGACATGCTATACTATGACTTTTTTCGACATGTTATACTATGATTTTTTCATGACTTTTTTCGACATGCTATACTATGATTTTTATGACTTTTTTCGACATGCTATACTATGATTTTTTCATGACTTTTTTCGACATGCTATACTATGACTTTTTTATGACTTTTTTCGACATGCTATAGTATGACTTTTTTATGACTTTTTTCGACATGCTATACTATGACTTTTTTCGACATGCTATACTATGACTTTTTTATGACTTTTTTCGACATGCTATACTATGACATTTTTTGACTTTTTTCGACATGCTATACTATGACTTTTTTATGACTTTTTTGACATGCTATACTATGACTTTTATGACTTTTTACGACATGCTATACTATGACTTTTTTATGACTTTTTTCGACATGCTATACTATGATTTTTTTATGACATTTTTCGAGATGCTATACTATTTTTTTTTGTTGACTATTTTTGACGTGCTATACTGTGACTTTTTCCACACGCTATACTATGACTTTTTTATGACTTTTTCGACATGCTATACTATGATTTTTTTGACTTTTTTCGACATGCTATACTATGACTTTTTTATGACTTTTTACGACATGCTATACTATGACTTTTTTCGACATGCTATACTATGATTTTTTATGACTTTTTTCGACATGCTATACTATGACTTTTTTATGACTTTTTTCGACATGCTATACTATGATTTTTTTGACTTTTTTCGACATGCTATACTATGACTTTTTTATGACTTTTTACGACATGCTATACTATGACTTTTTTCGACATGCTATACTATGACTTTTTATGACTTTTTTCGACATGCTATACTATGACATTTTTGACTTTTTTCGACATGCTATACTATGACTTTTTTTTTTTCGACATGCTATACTATGACTTTTTTATGACTTTTTCGACATGCTATACTATGACTTTTTATTGACTTTTTTCGACATGCTATACTATGACTTTTTTATGACTTTTTTCGACATGCTATACTATGACTTTTTATGACTTTTTTCGACATGCTATACTATGACTTTTTTATGACTTTTTTCGACATGCTATACTATGACTTTTTTATGACTTTTTTCGACATGCTATACTATGACTTTTTATGACTTTTTTCGACATGCTATACTATGATTTTTTATGACTTTTTTCGACATGCTATACTATGACTTTTTTATGACTTTTTTCGACATGCTATACTATGACTTTTTCGACATGCTATTTTATGACTTTTTTATGACTTTTTTCGACATGCTATACTATGACTTTTTTCGACATGCTATACTATGACTTTATATGACTTTTTTCGACATGCTATACTATGATTTTTGTGACTTTTTTCGACATGCTATACTATGACTTTTTTATGACTTTTTTCGACATGCTATACTATGACTTTTTTATGACTTTTTTCGACATGCTATACTATGACTTTTTTATGACTTTTTTCGACATGCTATACTATGACTTTTTTCGACATGCTATACTATGACTTTTTTATGACTTTTTTCGACATGCTATACTATGACTTTTTTTGACTATTTTTCGACATGCTATACTATGACTTTTTTATGACTTTTTTGACATGCTATACTATGACTTTTTTTTTTCGACATGCTATAGTATGACTTTTTTATGACTTTTTTTTTTTCGACATGCTATACTATGACTTTTTATGACTTTTTTCGACATGCTATACTATGATTATTTTATGACATTTTTCGACATGCTATACTATGACTTTTTTATGACATGCTATACTATGACTTTTTTATGACTTTTTTCGACATGCTATACTATGACTTTTTATGACTTTTTTCGACATGCTATACTATGATTATTTTATGACATTTTTCGAGATGCTATACTATGACTTTTTTGTTGACTATTTTTGACGTGCTATACTGTGACTTTCTTCCACATGCTATACTAAGATTTTTTAATGACTTTTTTCGACATGCTATAATATGACTTTTTTTGACATGCTATACTATGATTTTTTATGACTTTTTTCGACATGCTATATTATGACTTTTTATGACTTTTTTCGACATGCTATACTATGATTATTTTATGACATTTTTCGACATGCTATACTATGACTTTTTTATGACTTTTTTCGACATGCTATACTATGACTTTTTATGACATGCTATAGTATGACTTTTTTATGACTTTTTTCGACATGCTATACTATGACTTTTTTATGACTTTTTTCGACATGCTATACTATGATTTTTTCATGACTTTTTTCGACATGCTATACTATGAATATTTTTTATGATTTTTTTTGACATGCTATACTATGACTTTTTTATTGACTATTTTTGACATGCTATATACTATGACTTTTTTCCACATGCTATACTATGACTTTTTATGACTTTTTTCAACATTCTATAATATGACTTTTTTCAACATGCTATACCATGACTTTCATGACCTTTTTATGACTTTTTGACTTTCTATACATGACTTTTTTTTTTTCGACATGCTATACTATGACTTTTTTATGACTTTTTTAACATGCTATACTATGACTTTTTTATGATTTTTTCAACATGCTATACTATGACTTTTTTATGAAAAATACTATGACTTTTGATGGCTTTTTTCGACATGCTATACTATGACTTTTTTATTGACTTTTTTCGACATGCTATACGATGAATCTTTTTTATGACTTTTTTCGACATGCTATGAATATTTTTTATGACTTTTATGACTTTTTTCGACATGCTATACTATGACTTTTTTATGACTTTTTTCGACATGCTATACTATGACTTTTTTTTTATGACTATTTTTTCGACATGCTATACTATGACTTTTTATGACTTTTTTCGACATGCTATACTATGACTTTTTTATGACTTTTTTCGACATGCTATACTATGATTTTTTTTACTTTTTTCGACATGCTATACTATGACTTTTTTATGACTTTTTTCGACATGCTATATACATGACTTTTTTATACTATGACTTTTTATGACTTTTTTCGACATGCTATACTATGATTTTTTTATGACTTTTTTCGACATGCTATACTATGACTTTTTTATGACTTTTTTCGACATGCTATACTATGACTTTTTATGATTTTTTTCGACATGCTATACTATGACTTTTTTATGACATGCTATACTATGACTTTTTTTGACTTTTTTCGACATGCTATACTATGACTTTTTTATGACTTTTTTCGACATGCTATACTATGACTTTTTTCGACATGCTATACTATGACTTTTTTATGACTTTTTTCGACATGCTATACTATGATTTTTTATGACTTTTTCGACATGCTATACTATGATTTTTTATGACTTTTTTCGACATGCTATACTATGACTTTTTTATGACTTTTTTCGACATGCTATACTATGACTTTTTTCGACATGCTATACTATGACTTTTTTATGACTTTTTCGACATGCTATACTATGACTTTTTTCGACATGCTATACTATGATTTTTTCATGACTTTTTTCGACATGCTATACTATGATTTTTATGACTTTTTTCGACATGCTATACTATGACTTTTTTATGACTTTTTTCGACATGCTATACTATGACTTTTTTATGACTTTTTTCGACATGCTATACTATGATTTTTTATGACTTTTTTCGACATGCTATATTTTTTATGACTTTTTTCGACATGCTATACTATGACTTTTTTATGACTTTTTTCGACATGCTATACTATGATTTTTTATGACTTTTTTCGACATGCTATACTATGACTTTTTTATGACTTTTTCGACATGCTATACTATGACTTTTTTCGACATGCTATACTATGACTTTTTTATGACTTTTTTCGACATGCTATACTATGAGTTTTTATGACTTTTTTCGACATGCTATACTATGATTTTTTATGACTTTTTTTCGACATGCTATACTATGACTTTTTTTGACATGCTATACTATGACTTTTTTATGACTTTTTTCGACATGCTATACTATGACTTTTTTATGACTTTTTTCGACGTGCTATACTATGATTATTTTATGACTTTTTTCGACATGCTATACTATGACTTTTTTTTGACTATTTTTGACATGCTATACTATGACTTTTTTCGACATGCTATACTATGACTTTTTATGACTTTTTTCGACATGCTATACTATGAGTTTTTTTTTTCGACATGCTATACTATGATTTTTTCATGACTTTTTTCGACATGCTATACTATGACTTTTTATGACTTTTTTCGACATGCTATACTATGATTATTTTATGACATTTTTTCGACATGCTATACTATGACTTTTTTATGACTTTTTCGACATGCTATACTATGACTTTTTTCGACATGCTATACTATGACTTTTTCATGACTTTTTTCGACATGCTATACTATGACTTTTTATGACTTGACTTTTTTCGACATGCTATACTATGATTTTTTATGACTTTTTTCGACATGCTATACTATGACTTTTTTTTTTTTTTGACATGATATACTATGACTTTTTTATTGACTATTTTTGACATGCTATACTGATTTTTTGACTTTCTTCCACATGCTATACTATGACTTTTCTATGACTTTTTTCAACATTCTATAATATGACTTTTTTCAACATGCTATACCATGACTTTCATGACCTTTTTATGACTTTTTCGACTTTCTATACATTGACTTTTTTCGACATGCTATACTATGACTTTTTTATTGACTTATTTCAACAAGCCATGATATGACTTTTTTAAGATTTTTTCAACACGCTATACAATGTCTTTTTTAAAAAAAAAATTGATTTATTGACTTTTTTTCGACACGCTATACTATGACTTTTTTATTGACTTTTTTTTCGACATGCTATACTCAGACTTTTTTATGACTTTTTTCGACATTTTATACATTGACTTTTATGACATAATATACTATGACTGTTGTTTCAACCCGATTCAAAGGCTGCAACATAAACAGAAGACGAGACTAGTTGAGAGTAACAAATAAACACATTTATTTAAAGAATACATACACTTAAAATAAACGAAACAAATCAGCAGCCGTGTCAGCAAAGGAAGAGAGAGCTGGGGAGAGAGGCTTGATCCCTGTTCAGGTGCTGAGTCTTTACGGCTGGAACTCCACGATGCTCAGGTGTGGCTCATCAGCAGCAATCAACAACCTGAAAAACAAAGAAGCCAGCAAACAGGACCCAGACCCCTAGTGGAAGGGAGGGGTCCTGACACAGTTTTTTTTACGACGTTCTATACTATGATTATTAAAAAAAATTCGGAAAATATCCTGACTTTTTTATTTCTTTCACGGAATGACTTTTTTTGAGAAACTATCTAACTATTTTTTTTTCCTTTTAGATATGCTATGACTGTTATTTTACTTTTTTCGACATACAATGCTATGACTTTAATTTACTTATTTCGACATATGACTGTTATGACTGTTATATCACATACTTTAGAGACTCTTTTTTCTACTTTTATTTTGCTTTTTTGACTATACAATACTTTTCTACTTTTTATGACATACTTTAATATGACTTTTACTGACGAACTTTACTAAACTTTGTTTTTCACTTTTTCGACTTACTATACTTTTTTGACATTTTTCGACATTCCATACTGGGCTTTCTTTCGAATTTACTATACTTATCTTTTTTTAAACATGCATTTTTATGCTGTGAATTTTTTTTACTTTTTTTGACAAACTATACCATGATTTGTTTTGTGGGACATACGATAATTTGTGTTTTTTTCCATCATATTATATAATTACTTTTATTTATTCGACATACTATACCATGACTTTGTTAGTTTTTTCAACATGCTATACTATTA